>NC_062213.1:99600468-99858439 GCF_902686445.1 Sciurus carolinensis
CTAGATATGTTTGTTTTATATCAGAGGGTCTCTACCTTTTTCTTTTTATAGGGGGAGCCTCTACTCTTTCACATAATATACTAATTTAAGAGTTTCTTTTTGATCATAATTACTATTTTAGCCATATCCTGTAACTTTAGATTCATAATCATTCGATTATTATTTATAAATATTTTAAATATTTAAATTTTCCTTATTGAATTTTTCCTTTTGTTTTTTTTTCTATTTCCCTCTTTTCATGATTTAGAATTTTTATACAATTTCTATTCTATAGTGATTCTCCTAAAAGTGTACCTTGCATTTTTATATAAGATATGATAATCACCAGAATAATTTTTTTTTTTTTTTTTTGGTACTGGGAATTGAACCCAGGGTACTCTACCACTGAGCTGCATCCCCAGTCCTTTTTATTTTATTTTGAGGCAGGGTTTCACTAAATTGCCCAGGCTGGTCTCAAACTTACCATCCTCCTGCCTCAGCCTCCTAAGTTGCTAGAACTGCGGACATGCCCACCATGCCCACACCAGATTATTAAATCTTTAGATTCTTCTCATCCCTTTCATGCTCTAGGCAGTGACAATAGAATTATTACTAAAAGCTTATTGTCATGGAATCCTAATATAGAGAATGTTTTCTATAGAAGTTCTATTTTATCTCCTTTTTCTTCAAAGTATTTCATCTATAATAAATCTATGAAGGTGCTGACAACCAGAGTCATATATATATTCAGTGACTGAATGTGCATATACATACATTCAGTCTTGTCATCAACCCTCTCAATGCTGGATGTATACAAAAAAAGAAATGAACTTCTTTATAACAACATAACCCAGAACTTCTAATAACTATATGTCCAGTGACACAGTTCTATTCTTCAATATTCTAGGGATTAATGAATAAATTAAGGGCGGTGATAATTTCCTGTAATATAGGAAAGGAGGCAAATTGGAGTGGTAGTAAAATAACTTTACTATAAATGAAATTGTTTGAAAAGGAATCTTACAATTCAATACTAATTTAAAAGCTTCCATTGTTGCTGGGTGCAGTGGTGCACACCTGTAATCCCAGGGGTTCTGGAGGCTAAGGCAGGAGGATTACCAGTTCAAAGCCAGCCTCAGCAAAATCGAGGCACTAAGCAACTCAGTGAGACCTTGTCTCTAAATTAAATACAAAATGGGGGGGGAGGATGTGGCTCAATGGTGGAGTGCCCCTGAGTTCAATCCTGGATATCCCCCACCCCATCCCACTCCCCAAAAAAGCTTCCATTGTTAGCCACTCAACAGATGCTCCCACCTACAGTTGCTCCAACACACAATCCAGGCAATGGGTAACCTTCACCCTCTTATCAAGGTTTGTGGAAGTCAGGTCAGTTTTTATGAAATTTGAAAAGCTCTCAACTTGCAGTACTACTAAGGGTGAGGTAGGGGTGGACTGGTGACTCATCAAGACAACCAGGGAAATGATTATTTGCATGAACATCTTGTACTTTGGGGGAGCAGAAGAATCACATACAGTGGTTCTAATCCTTGAAAATTTCTGAGCAATGACTTTGTCTTTTAGGATTTCATCCAGACTATGGGTAAGGTTGGCCCTTATTCATAGTCTAACTTGTTCTTTTCTTACCACAGCTTAGTTTCTCTTCCTCCAATAGCCACTAAGTTGATTCTTAAACAGGAAGTGAAAATAAAACTCAATGTATAGCCCAAATAACAAAAATGAAAATAAATTCATATATCTAAGCAAAACTGGGAAAATTAAACATTTTACTTAGTGAAGACAATATTACTATTGCCTCAATTTTGTACGAGATAAATAAAGCTGAAAGAGTCAAGTAACTTCTTCATGATCAAAAAGTAAATGGTGCAGTGAGACACAAACTAGCTCCAAATTTAGTGTTGTGCAGCAATGGTAGGGTAATTATAATGTTTAATCAGAGCATAATTATTGCTGATTAGCTCTGGGTTTTGCTTCTCTCCACATGGTAACTCAGCAATCTTTTACATCCCCTTCCACTTCTAGAACCAACTCTTGGCTGCTTTTTTTTTTTTTTTTTTTTGGTGTGTGTGTGTGTGTGTGTGTGTGTGTGTGTGTGTTACCAGGGATTGAACCCAGAGGCTGAACCAATGAACCCTATCCCAAGACCTTTTTATTTTTTTTTTTTATTTTGAAATAGGGTCTAGTTAAATTGTGCAGGACCTTGCTAAATTGCTGAAGCTGGCTTTGAACTTGTGATCCTCCTGCCTCAGCCTCCTGAGCCACTGGGATTACAGGTGTGCATCACTATGCCGAGCTCTCTTGGCTCTTTTGATCTTAAAGAACTTGTCCCTAAAACAGCTCAGTCTTCAATACTGTCTCTTCAGTTTCAAGAACTCTGACCTGTGATGGCAAATTAAATAAATAAGATTATGGGTCTAGAAAGGTTAGAATTTCCGGGAATCATATCATTATTCTTCCTCCTTGGGTCTAGAAATAGTTTTATACTTGTGCAGATGGATGAAAGTTGGTTCAGTTCAGAAAACTTACATGAAGAAAGGTCATTTCCTGTGTGTCAGATTTGTGGAGCCCTCATTTCCCCAAGCCAGTGAATTTGTGATTTCTTTCACATACATTACCTATTCTCTAGTCCCTCTCTTTTCTCATTTTAGTGATTGCATGCTTACTCTTTAGTCAAATGCTCTTATTTCCATTATATTACCAATAATCACTGCTAGGATGAATCCTGATTGAAAGAGAATGACTTCTCTTTCTCTACTCCCCATCAGATTTAAATAAAAATTCAATGTTAAAAAAAAATCTCTGTGGGTTGTTTAGAAGTAGGGAAGATGCTGAAGAGATGACGGGAAGGGCATTGGGTAATGTTGGTCTGTTTACTCATATGATTCCCTATTTTCTTGGTCTTCATTTTCCTCAAAATAAATTTCTTCACAAGTTTATCCAAGAAGATGTCTTGATTTTTTTCAGCCTCCTCCAATTGCTCCTTTTTTATATTATTGCTCCTATTTGTATAGAGCTTGGACTACCCTATCATATGTTCTCTATTTTACAGTTTATTTGCTTTACACAGGATAAAACTCACTTCCCTAACTGGAGTGTAAGCATTTTTAGGAGAGGAATTGCTGCTTCTGCTTCATTTATATCTTGCTTTACAAGGACACTCAAATAATCAATAAATTCTTGACAATGAATGCATGAATAAATGAACACTTAACTGATTAAGATTTTCTCTTCTCTCAGTTCTTGTGTATCCAGAGGACACCTTGTATCCAAAATTAGAAGTATGGTACTCATTAGTCTTGATTAGCAACTTCTGGGTTGTTACTTAAATATTTACTTAATGACTTTAATTTACATTCAAAAACCTTACCACTATATGTTAAGTGAAAAAAATTTACATTATTTTAATGGGAAAAATTAACTCAAGATGCCCAACAGCTTGGTATGTAGTTCAGCAGGACATTGTTTGCCTAGCATGTACAAGACCCTGGGTTCAATCTCCAGAACCTGGAGGGAAAAAAGAAACAAGCCCAAATGATAGAAAACATATAGATTAAATAAACTACATTATATAAGTGATAAACCAAAATTAAATAAATAAGTGAAGCTTCTACATATGAAGATCTATTGTATTTACCAAAGGAGGAAGAGACATTGATGTAGGTGATGGTGAGAGGAGGAGGATAAGAAAATTCAGTGCTAGGTAGGCATTCAATATCAGATTTAAATGGGATTAATATTTTCCTTTTCCTAAAGATGTTCCCCAAATAAAAGCTAAACAAAAGAAGGCTTTCTAGAACACTGAAAGGGTGAACAAGCACCGCAGATTGAAAAGTCATAAACAATGCAATTCTGTCATCCCCCCTTGCTTGGTATGTGTATGAAAAGCAAACTATTTTGCATTTGTCTAAACATGGCATGGAATTCAAAGTTGTTTCATACGTTATTTTCTGACAGGTCAGGTAAATTGGTGTGTACTACTATGTTATTCAGAGTCTAAATAGGAGAAAAGATGGTATTACAATAATAAAACCTGTATTCGTAATAATCTGACAAGTTTTCACTGTGGTGGGACTGTGATTTGTGCACTATCTGGTGACCTCAGAAACTTAGGTTCAAAGTGGAAGCATAGCAGTAAAATATGACCTTACTTTTTTAGTTACTTAGTATATTTTTATATATTTCTGGTAATAGTAGTTAGGATATATAAATCAACCTTCCTTCTAGGTGTACAAGTTGAGTAAAATACAGGAAACATCTTCTTCAAAAGCATTTTGGTAATGATTATTTAATAAAGAATTATCAGTCCTGAAGTAACAAAAAACAAACAAACAAACAAAAAAAAACTGAAGCCCAGAGCTGTAAACAAGCAGAGTATTTATTTATTTATTTGTTTATTTTTTGCTAAGGGTGTTTCCTGACCTGCAAATTAGATTTTGACAAACTCCTGTAGCTAATAGGGCAGAAATAAAAGACCAGGGTCTGTACAAGTTGGGAAGCTTACCAGAAGAATATTCTTACACTAAGATAAAACTACAAATGGCTATAATCTCAGGATGAAGATGAACTAGAAATGAAACATTCCCTGTGTCATACAGTCAAAATTAAGAGCTTCCTTTACCTTTTATTGTTTAAACGTAGTTCTGGGCTGGGAATGCCCCCAGGTACTTAGCAGGAAAGCTTTCGTTATAGATCTCAAATTATTCCAAAAACGTGTTTTTGAAATTCAATGTGTAACCCATATTCAAAGCTTAATAATAGATACAAATAAACGAAACCATATGTGAAAACTAGTAGACACATCAGGCAATAGAAATTGACCCCCACATTGTTAAAAGACATTGGAGTTATCAGAAAGACTGTAAAACAATGATGCCTACATTGTTTGTGAAATAAGTGAAAATTTGGAAGAATTTTGCTTCTAGGGGTTTTCTTAGCTTCAGCTCAACAGTCAGGATCATGACTCTCAAAGGCCATACTTGGTACCAATCAAATTAGAAAGACACAGGATAAGGTATATAGTTTGCTAGCCGGGCAACATTGGGCATTATTCTTCTGTGGAGTAGTCCTTGTCACAGACAGTGGAGCAGTCCCCACAATATCTAGAAGATCTTCTCTTAGTTCTTTGCTCCTTACTCTCCATATGGGGACAGGTGGTCTACGTGTAGAGTCACTCTGGCTTAGAACTCCATGTCCTACAGGAGTCATTATCTCTTATAAGAAAGAACTTAGCATAGCTTCCAATGCCCATGCAAGTTGTACATAAGTTACAAGAATCACTACTATACTCAGAGAAGCTCAAAATATAGATTCTCATCACACACTTATTACTTTTCCCAGTCTAGGTGTAGTCTATCAATTAGAAGTCCTTTAAAATCACACATAATGTTGCTTAATAATATGGTTGGCATTTCATCTTTAAAAGGTTCCAGAAAGACAAAGCTAGAAAGTTAATTAAAGATCAAATTATCACGCAGACATAGGAAGGGTTCTGTTAACATTTCACACACAAACTGGAAACTATAAAAAATGCCAACAGATTTAGAGAGAGTTAAACAGAAACTGAAATAATCAAAATTCAGAACTCTGTTAGAGTTTAACAGTCACAGCTTAAGAATCAATAAAATGTGAGTTGAAGAGGAAGAAAAATAATTCTGAATGTAAAACAAGGAGGAAAATATTGCTAAGCACACAAATGATTAAAATATATTAGAGTGAGATGGTCCATCGTATTTTCCAGTTATAGGCTCAGAAGTGGAAGACAGAGAAAATAAAGATAATATTTGAAGAGATAATGTTTGAGTTTTCCAGACAACAATGAAGATGCAAGTCAACAAAGGTAAGACCAAAAAAGGTAACCAAAAGGAAATGCATACTTAGAACCACTATAGTAAAACTGCAAAAAATAAAAAAGCAAAGACAAAAATAATTTTTTAAAAAAAGAAAGCACCCAGAATACATTCAAATTCATAGCATTTAGACGAATGGTTCACTTCTGAAAGATAAAAATCAAATGCAAATATCTTCAATATACTAAATGAAAATAATTGCCTCCTAGAATTCTATATTTAGTAAAAACCATTTGCAATAACTAAAGTAAAATAAAGACACTTTCCAAGAAAAAGAGCTAAAACAATTCATCACCAGCAGACCAACACAAAAAAATTTTGTGATACTTCTCGGGAGAAAGAAAACGATTCCATAATAGGAATGACAGAGATGCAGAAAGAAATAAAGAGCGAGATAGTAGTAAATACGTGGATAAATCTAAATTAGTATTAACTATATAAAAATATTTAAATAGTCTTCTGGGGTTTAAAATACTTAGGCCTATAATAAATTATAATAGCATATAGAAAGAGTGACACTAACTGGAATATACAAAGTCTTTATTTTATACAGGATGAGGATAAAGATATTAATTATCACTATGCTTAATAAATTAAGAATTAAAAACATAAATTTTAAAATAAATGCTCTGCTATATTTTGGATCTTAAGTGTCCCTCAAAAGTTTATGTATTAAAGGGTTAGTCTCCACCTTGGCACTATTGAGAGATAGAACATTTAAGAAGTGGGGCCAGTGGGTTATCTTATGATCATTGTGGAATGCCTTGTAAGGGGATATTGGAATCCCAGTCCCATCCTCTACCTTTCTTTTTTACTTCCTGGTCATGAAGTGAGCAGTTCTGCTCTTCTACATGCTCCCCACCATGATGTGCTGCCTCACAACAGGCCCAAAAGTAACAGGACCAACCAACCATTGATAATGTTAGTCAACTTTTTTTATCACTGTGACAAAAATACCTAACAAGAACAACTTAGAAGAGGAAAGATTTATTTTGGGTCCTGGTTTCAGACTGTTTAGTTCAAGGTCAGCTGCTCCAAGGCAAAGATATCATGATAGATGGGCCTGGATTTAAAAGTTTCTATATGAGCTGGGCATGGTGGCACACACCTATAATCCCAGAGCCTCGGGAGGCTGAGGCAGGAGGATTGCCAGTTCAATGTCAGCCTCAGCAAAAGCAAGGCACTAAGCAACTCAGTGAGACCCTGTCTCTAAATAAAATACAAAAAATAGGTGGGGATGTGTGGTTCAGTGCTCAAGTGTCCTGAGTTCAATCACCAGTTCCAAAAAAAAAAAAAATTACTATATGCATATTCAGGAATCATGACTAATATTAGTCACACCAGAAAGTGACAGAAAGGTTAGGGAAACAAAAGGAGCGAAAAGGGTTAGTTTAAAGCATTAATCAAAAGGTGGCTACATTAATAAATGTTAGCATAAAGCGTTACTTCAGCATATCTTTACTGTGAAACATAATCATCTCTTTCTAGATGCCTTTTATGCTTATTGTCAGGATAACAACATATAAATTAATTGCTATGAACCATTTTGTTAGACAAAGAGCTTTGACTTTTTTTTTTCATTTTTACCCTAGAAAGGTGTAATAAACTAATAAATCTTTTAAGATTCCTTATCTTTAAATCTTTTATACTATTGTCATGTAGTAATTTAGGATGATTCCTACACTCCCTGTCTGAGGTCAGAATTTCCCTTTGCAAATCCCAAATGTTAACTGGTGAATAATGTAGTGAAGAACTCAGGGTGACACCACTTCTGGCATGGGGAGGGATGATGGTGTTGAACACAGGGCTTACTCTTGCCTAGCTAGCGGCTGCTCTTTTGTGTCTGTCTCCCACAGTCTTATCAAATGTTCATATATGTAGCTTTTCTGATGTCAACTGCCTCCTTATCATTGAACCAACAGCAGAAGATACTTGGATTAGAACAATCACCCCATCAAACTTCAAACATTGCTCCTCTGTCCCTCTTAGTTTTGTCTACTCCAAACACCAAGCCGGGTGACAGCCATTTCCCTGTCCTTTCAGTTTTCATATCACCTTACTTGTATTTCCCATGCAAGCAGAGATCTTCCACTATATTGTCACTCAGTCTTCTGGAGCTGGCAGATTTAGAAAGAAGGGAGATAAAGTGGCCATACTCTGCTTTAGCAAGAGTACTGTCCACATTACCACTCAATGTAGACACATTTGTGAAGAATGGCCATATGGTAAATCAGTTACAGAGTTCAGCTGTTAACTGAGTAGTTAAAGCTTTTGATCAACTTTAGCACTTCCTTGCTTCCTCCTCCTCACTGCAGTTTCTCTCCATTCTGAACAGCTTCTATTGTGAATTTGCTGTGCCCTCCTAAATCAGAATTTCTGGATACTATTTTCTTACTTGTAAAGTTACCCAAGTTCTCTGATAATCACTTAGAGGTGAACAATTAACAGATGAATAACTGACTTCTTAGATACCTGGACCCCAAAGTTAATGGCTGAATTCCTCATCTTTCTAGTCCAGTACAATATATAGAAGGACAAAGAAAAATTATGGAATGGTCATCTAAAAGAGAATGTAAGACTTTTCACTATGTTCCTCAAATCTCCTCCTGGGATATATTCATATGCATCATGACAATAGAAAATCAGAATATAGGCATAACATGGACAGAAATCTTCTGACCTTTTTCCCAAAAAGAGAAACACACTGAAATTATTCTTCATATCCTAGGACACAGCATTTACTAGTGGGTGGTGTCGTGTCAAGAGTTATGGACATGAGAATGAAAGTTATTAGCTCCAAATACTTCATGCCCTAGAAACACATGCAGAATTTACTTTCTGCCTCAAAAGAGGCATGTTTGTTGCACCTTACACCAAACATTAATCCTTTCCTTATCATAGCTCCATCCCAGTCCTAATACTGCCAAACCAATATGTAGACACACTCTTTAATAATAATTTGTATTTCCAAAATATTGCCTATTTTATTATTTTCCTCTTTCTTTAGGTGACTGTAGCATTAGCTGTTGAATCTTTGCATAGACCACTTGTGCCTTTTTCCATGAAAACTTGAGTAGACATAGTAAATGAAGTTAAATGGTGAATTTAAAAAAAAAAAAAAAAAAAACAGCCAACAGCCACATGTAGCAGACTATTGTCAAACCTGGGTCACTCCAGTAGGAGATAAGATGTTGAATATTGAAGCACCAGTATTTGTAAGTTAAGGTGTCTTGCATCATTTCTAATACATCTAATGCTCATGGTGTTATTTTTTCCACCCCCCACTTGTAGATTTTATCTACCAGGCTTCTTCACAGAAATAAGATCACCTATTCATACTTGGATTCAATGATTTCATATACCCTGGTTATACTAAGTAGCCTACTGTTTCTAGAAACTAGTCTTGGAGCAGGTGGAAATCAACTTCTAAAGGCAAGGATTTTCAGCTAAAGGATCTAAAACGTCCCTGTGTGGAAGCATCTGTACTCCTAGAAGACATCTGAAAATCGACTACTAAGAATCAAAAGTTCAGGCCAGCCTAGGCAACTGAGCAAGACCCTGAAGGGCTAGGGATGTAGTTCAGTGGTTCAGTGGTGGAGTATTCCCAGGTAAAATTTCCAGTGCTAAAAAGGAAAAATAAAATAAAATAAAAATCATAAGACCAAGTGTCAGAATTCTTGCTCTAGGAAACTTCCTTAGAGGGGCCTTTTGGTGGCCTCATCCCAGTTTCTAGGAAACTGGCTGGGAGGGAAAAATTGAAAAGTCAGATGGCCTGGTATGCCAGTGCAGTAATTTGTTTTTAGCCTTACTTCCTAATTTCCTAGCACTGCGAGATACTTGAGATTCTCCAGTGTGTACTTGTGTTTCAAAGCCAATACAAGTCCAGAACCCACTGTCTCTGGGAATTGACCTATTGCTATTCTTTTCCTAACATTCCTCATGATCTCCAGGACTCCAATGGACAAGGGAGAGAGAACTGCTATTGCTTAGTACTCTATTTGGATCTTAAGTGTCCCCCAAGGCCCATATATTTGGGGCTTGTTCCCTAGCATGTATCACTGTTGGGAAATGGGAACCTTTAAGAGGTGGGGCCTAGCGGGGAGAACTTCAGGTCATTGGGGGTATATTGTTGAAGGGGATAGGAAACCTTAACCACTTTATCTTTTTTTTTTAATTTATCTTTATTGTAAACAAATGGGATACATGTTTCTGTTTGTACATGGAATAACAGCATACCATTTGCATAATCATACATTCACATAGGGTAATGAGGTTTGATTCATTCTGTTATTTTTTCCTTCCCCCCCTCCTACCCCTCTTTTCCCTCTATACAGTCCCTCCTTCCTCCATTCTTGCCCCCCTCCCACTCCCCATTATGTGTCATCATCCGCTTATCAGTGAGATCATTCGTCTTTTGGATTTTTGAGATTGGCTTATCTCCCTTAGCATGATATTCTCCAATTTCATCCATTTGCCTGCAAATTGCCATAATTTTATTATTCTTTGTAGCTGAGTAATATTCCATTGTATATATATACCACAATTTCTTTATCCATTCATCAATTGAAGGACATCTAGGTTGGTTCCACAGTCTGGCTATTCTGAATTGAACAGCTATGAACATTGATGTGGCTGTATCTCTGTAGTATGCTGATTTTAAGTCCTTTGGGTATAGGCCAAGGAGTGGGATAGCTGGGTCAAATGGTGGGTCCATTCCAAGTTTTCTAAGGAATCTCTACACTGCTTTCTAGAGTGGCTGCACTAATTTGCAGCCCCATCAGAAATGTATGAGTGTACCTTTTTCCCCACATCCTCTCCAACACCTATTGTTGCTTGTATTCTTGATAATCACCATTCTAATTGGGGTGAGATGTAATCTTAGTGTAGTTTTGATTTGCATTTCTCTTATTACTAAAGATGGTGAACATTTTTTCATATGTTTGTTGATTGCTTGTAGATCTTCTTCTGTGAAGCATCTGTTCATATCCTTAGCCCATTTGTTGATTGGGTTATTTGTATTCTTCGTGTAGAGTTTTTTGAGTTCTTTATATATTCTGGAAATTAGTGCTCTATCTGAATATGAGTGGCAAAGATATTCTCCCACTCTGTAGGTTCTCTCTTCACATTGCTGATAGTTTCCTTTGCTGAGAGAAAGCTATTTAGTTTGAATCTTTCCCAGTTATTGATTCTTGCTTTTATTTCTTGTGCTATGGGAGTCCTGTTAAGGAAGTCTGATCCTAAGCCAACAAGGTGAAGATTTGGACCTACTTTTTCTTCTATAAGATGCAGGGTCTCTGGTCTGATTTTAAGGTCCTTGATCCATTGTGAGTTGATTTTTGTGCAGGGTGAGAGATAGGGGTTTAGTTTCATTCTGTTGCATATGGATTTCCAGTTTTCCCAGCACCCTTGTTGAAAAGGCTATCTTTTCTCCATTGTATATTTTTGGTGCCTTTGTCTAGTAGAAATAGAAAATTGTATTTATTTGGGTTTGTGTCCGTGTCCTCTATTCTGTACCATTGATCTACCTGTCTATTTTGGTGCCAATACCATGCCGTTTTTGTTACTATTGCTTTGTAGTATAGTTGCAGATCTGGTATTGTGAAACCCCCTGTTTCATTCTTCCTGCTAAGGATTGCTTTAGCTATTCTGGGTTTCTTATTCTTCCAGATGAATTTCATGATTGCTTGTTCTATTTCTGTAAGGTATGTCATTAGGATTTTAATTGGAATTGCATTGAATCTGTATAGAACTTTTGGTAGTATGGTCATTTTGACAATATTAATTCTGCCTATCCAAGAACATGGGAGATCTTTCCATCTTCTAAGGTCTTCCTCAATTTCTTTCTTCAATGTTTTGTAGTTTTCATTGTAGAGATCTTTTACCTCTTTGGTTAGATTGATTCCCAAGTATTTTATTTTTTTTGAGGCTATTGCAAATGGAGTTGTTTTCCTCATTTCCCTTCAACTGTTTCGTCGCTTCTGTATAAAAATGCTTTAGATTTATGCGTGTTGATTTTATAGCCTGCTATTTTGCTGAATTCATTGATGAGGTCTAGAAGTTTTCTGGAGGAGGTTTCTGGATCCTCTAAATATAGAATCATGTCATCAGTGAATAGTGACAGCTTAAGTTCCTCTTTTCCTATTCATATCCCTTTAATTTCTTTGGTCTGCCTAATTGTTCTGGCTAGAGTTTCAAGGACAATGTTGAATAGAAGTGGTGAAAGAGGACATCCCTGTCTTGTTCCCGTTTTTAAAGGGAATGGTTTCAGTTTTTCTCCATTAAGAATGATGTTGGCCTTGGGCTTAGCATAAATAGCCTTTACAATGTTCAGGTATGTTCCTACTATCCCTATTTTTTCTAGTGTTTTGAGCATGAAGCGGTGTTGTATTTTGTTGAATGCTTTTTCTGCATCAATTGAAATAACCATATGATTCTTATCCTTAAGTCTATTGACATGATGGATTACGTTTATTGATTTATGGATGTTAAACCATTCTTGCATTCCAGGGATGGACCCCACTTGATCGCGGTGCACAATTTTCTTAATATATTTTTGTATACGGTTTGCCAATATTTTGTTAAGGATCTTTGCATCTATATTCATCAAGGATATTGGTCTAAAATTTTCTTTCTTTGATGTGTCTTTGCTTGGTTTGGGTATGAGGGTGATATTAGCTTCATAGAATGAGTTTGGTAGGGTACCCTCCTTTTCTATTTCCTGGAATACTTTGAGAAGTATTGGAATGAGTTCTTCTTTGAAGGTCTTGTAGAACTTGGCTGAGAATCCGTCTGGTCCTGGGCTTTTCTTGGATGGTAGGTTTTTAATGGCTTCTTCTATTTCATTGCTTGATATTGATCTGTTTAAACTGTGTATGTCCTCCTGGTTCAGTTTGGGAGGAGCCTATGACTCTAGAAATTCGTCAATGTCTTCGGTAGTTTCTATTTTGTTGGAATACAGATTTTCAAAGTAGCTTCTCATTATGTTCTGTATCTCAGTGGTGTCTGTCGTGATATTTCCTTTTTCACCACAAATTTTCGTAATTTGAGTTTTCTCTCTCCTTCTCTTTGTTAGTGTGGCTAAGGGTTTGTCTATTTCCATTTACTTTCTCAAAGAACCAACTTTTTGTTTTGTCAATTTTTTGAATTGTTTGTTTTGTTTCAATTTCACTGATTTCAGCTCTGATTTTAATTATTTCCTGTCTTCTACTACTTTTGCTGTTATTCTGTTCTTCTTTTTCCAGGGCTTTGAGCTGTAATGTTAGGTCATTTAGTTGTTGACTTTTCATTCTTTTCTGGAATGCGCTCCATGCAATGAATTTTCCTCTTAGTACCGCTTTCATAGTGTCCCAGAGATTTTGATATGTTGTATCGTCGTTCTCATTGACCTCTAAGAATTTTTTTATCTCCTCCCTGATGTTTTTTGTTATCCATGTTTCATTCAATAGCATATTATTTAGTCTCCAGGTGTTGGAGTAATTTCTGTTTTTTATTTTGTCATTGATTTCTATTCTCAGTCCATTATGATCTGATAGAACACAAGGCAGTATCTCTATTTTTTTTTGCATTTCCTAAGGGCTGTTTTGTGGCATAACATATGGTCTAACTTCAAGAAGGTTTCATGTGCTGCTGAGAAGAAAGTGAATCTACTCGTTGATGGATGGAATATTCTATATATGTCTATTAAGTCTAGGTTATTGATTGTGTTATTGAGTTCTATGGTTTCTTTGGTTGGTTTTTGTTTGGAAGATCTATCTAGTGGTGACAGCAGTGCATTAAAGTCACCCAGAATTATTGTGTTGTGGTCTATGTGATTCCTGAAACTGAGAAGGATTTGGTTGATGTACAAGGATGCACCATTGTGTGGGGCATAAATATTTACTATGGTTATGTCTTCCTGATTTATGGTTCCCTTAAGCAGTATGAAATGTCCTTCTTTATCCCTTTTGACTAACTTTGGCTTGAAGTCCACTTTATCTGATATAAGGATGGAAAACCCCGCTTTTTTACTAAGTCCATGTGCGTGGTAGGTTTTTCCCCCTCCTTTCACCTTTAGTCTGTGGGTGTCTTTTTCTATGAGATGAGTCTCTTGCAGGCAGCATATTCTTGGGTCTTTCTTTTTAATCCATTCTGCCAATCTGTCTTTTGATTGATGAGTTTAGGCCCATTAACGTTCAGGGTTATTGAGATATGATTTGTATTCCCAGACATTTGGCTTATTTTTGGCTTTTAAGTTGGCTTGGTTTCTCCTTTGAGTGGTTTTTCTCTAAGGTAGTTGCTCCCTTTGCTGACCTCCATTGTTGTTTTTCATTTCCTCCTCATGGAATGTTTTGTTGAGAACATTCTGTAGTGCAGGCTTTCTATTTGTAAATTCTTTTAACTTTTGTTTACCATGGAAGGATTTTATTTCATCTTCAAATCTGAAGGTTAGTTTTGCTAAGTATAGGATTCTTGGTTGGCAACCATGTTCTTTCAGGGCTTGAAATACGTTGTTCCAGGCCCTTCTAGCTTTTAGAGTCTGGGTTGAGAAGTCGGCTGCTATCCGTATTGGTCTCCCCCTATATGGAATCAGATGCTTTTCTCTCGCGGCCTTCAAAATCCTATCTTTATTTTGAATGTTAGGCATTTTCATTATAATGTGCCTTGGTGTGGATCTGATGTGATTTTGTGCATTCGTTGTTCTGTAAGCCTCTTGTATTTGATTTTCCATTTCGTTCTTCAGGTTTGGGAAATTTTCTGATATTATTTCATTGAATAGATTGTTCATTCCTTTGGTTTGTATCTCTGTGCCTTCCTTAATCCCAATAATTCTTAAATTTGGTCTTTTCATGATGTCCCATAGTTCTTAGAGATTCTGTTCATAATTTCTTACCATCTTCTCTGTTTGGGCAACTTTATTTTCAAGATTAAATATTTTGTCTTCATTGTCTGAGGTTCTGTCTTCCAAGTGGTCTAGTCTTTTGGTGATGCTTTCCATTGAGTGTTTTATTTGGTTTATTGTTTCCTTCATTTCAAAGATTTCCATTTGTATTTTTTTTTGAGAATCTCTATCTCTTTGTTGAAATGATCTTTTGCTTCCTGCAGTTGCTCTTTCAGCTTATTTGTATTATTCATTGCGTGCATTTGCTCTCTTATCTCATCCTTTGCTTCACGAATCATCTTAATCATGTATCATCTGAAGTCCTTTTCTGACATTTCTTCTAACATACTGTCATTGGATTCTATTAATATAGAATCTAGATTTGTTAGGATCCTTTTCTTCCATTTTTTTCATGTTGTTCAAGTATCTTCTCCTCTAGCAGTGCAGATCTGGGGTATTGCAGATTCCCCCCTATATGCTTATAGTGGCCTATAGGTTTCCAAAACCTTTTCTTTAATGGGAGATCAATATTAGCAGTGCCCAATTCAGACACTATGCAATCCTAGACCAAATAGCCCCTATGAGGACAATAACAAAATTGTCATAATAAACAGAATGAGTTCAAATTTTATCTTCAGTAAAACAAACAGATTTGCAATAGGGTCTGCAGTTTCAAATGGAGGACAAAGAGGATGCAGAGGGATGTAGAATGTGGCTGTTAATGGGATAAGAAAAGAATATATAAAAGTTCTAGATAATAGAAAGGGTGAGAGTGTAATCAAAAGAAACTGGATGTTAGCATGCAAAAAAGGGAGAAAGAGACTCTGAGGCAACAGGTAAACAAAAGGAAAAGAGAGCAAGAAAAGTAAAGAAATAAAAACAAATTTTTTCAATAAGGAGAAAAAAGAAAATCTACAGTATAACAATCATATAGTAATGAAACCTCCCAGAGTTCAGTAGCCTGATGCAGGAGAGGCACCTGACAATGAGCTTCAAGCCTCTAGAAGGCGTCTCAGGATGGGTTTTGCCCCACCTAAAAATCGGAGCTACGGCTTTCAGGATTATCCAAGATGGCTGCTCTGGCTTCCAAATGTGTTGGCAATGGGAGCTGCAGCTCAGGGTGTGGCAGCAGTCAGCAGGAGGTCCTGGAGGCAGGATGCGGTTGGTCAGGCAGGGGTCCTGGAGGTCTGGTGTGTTTGGTGTGGTTGAGGGATTCTGGAGGCCAGGTGCAGTCAGTCAGTCTGGGGTCCCGGTGATAGGGCACAGTCAGTTGGTCTGGGGGTCCTGGCGGCAGGAAGCAGTCAGTGGATGTGAAGGCCCCAGAGGCAGGGAGTGATCGGTCGGGCTGAGGGATCCTGGATATGGGGCTCAGTCAGTCCGGCCAGGGGTCCTAGGGGGCCTGGCTGTTGTCTCAAAATGGCGGGCAGCCACATGTAATCACACCTGCAAGTACTGTAACAGTGAACATCCAGGCAACAGCAGGCAGCTGGTGCTCCACTGGTGGTCGGCGATCAGTTTGCTGACTATTGTTGGACCACCAGGAGGTGAACCTCCTGCGTTGGGTGATGGATAGGAGTGAGGCAGGTGATGGACTGGTGAGAGGCAGGCAAATGGCCCACTTTCTCTTTCTTTTGCTTCCCAGACATGAAGTGAGAGGTTTTGCTCCCTATGCATCCATACCATTATGTATGGCCTGATCATAGGCCCCAAAGCAACAGGGCCTATTAACCATGGACTAAAACTTTCCAACTATGAGTCAAAATAAACCATTTATTTTTATAAGTCTATTTATCTTAGGTGTTTGTTATAGTAGTGGAAAGCTAACTAACACACTTGACTACCATATTGGTAGATGTGTTTTGGGGCTACAGGTATATCCAGATTTGCATTGTGGAAGGGTCACTCAGGATATAATATGGCAAATGGTTTAGAGTAGACAAGACTGGCTATAGGGAAGTCAGTTTTTAAAAAAATCTGTTTGTATTAATGGATATAAAAAGTGACATATGGAAGAATGTAATTATGAAGAGGCAATGAGAGCAAAATGAATTTAAATACTAATAATTATACTGGAAATAAACTTGTATTGAGAAGTTGAAAGCATTCATCTAAAGAAGATAGCAAGATCTGATTTGGACAACAGGATGGATGGATAGTGGTGAGGGTAAATGTACTAGGCAGGAGTAGGAACAGATTTTAGTGAAACATTGAGGACAATGCACTGTTCTTTGGGAGATGCTGTGCTTGGGTCTGATTACAGAATGTTGAGATGGAGGGTAGTGTGATAAGCCAATAGGGAACTCACTAGCGTGTTGAGTTTTAGCATTTGTGACTCTGAGATGCATACGAGGCTTTTTTTTTCTTTTTTCCGAACACTAAAACAAAAGTACTTTAATGTCCTTCATCCACAATGGCTTTAAAAAAAATTCTGGAACAGTCAGAAACTAGCGTTATTCTTTTGTTTTATATCTTAAATTAGACACAGTATAGTAATCCTTTAAGGGCTTGTGTTGTCTTATTGGATAACATGATAATGAGTTTTCCATTTCAGATATTACATATACATACCATGGACATGAAATAATGATTTGATCTATAAAACAAGGATAATACATAATGTTAATTTGTTGCCAATTTCTCAAAGCTCAGAGGACCTATGTTTTCATTTTGCTTCTTCTCTTAAAGAAACTTAAGTCATATGTCACATGGAAGTCAGGCAGAGCATTCTGGAAAACTCACATGTTAACCAACAGTTAACTCCACTTACAACCAGGTGGTCAATTATTATTGACTAATTCCAGAAGCATCATGGCTACCAGTTATGGTGGTCCTATGAATAATACTTGATTATTACTAGTCTAGCAAATTAGAGGTTACTTTTCCTTTAATTAAGGGCTTCTAATGGGCAGGACTAGCATGTCACAAAGATTTTGTTAAAATTCTAAATGTAGCTTAGGACCTAAGAGAAGCACAAAGAACATCTTGGGAAATATGCTACTTATATACTATGCAGAGAATGAATAGCAAGGTCAAGGATAAACACAATCACTATGCCTATGTCATGATCTTTGGAATAATCAAAGCTAATTTTAAAATATTATTTTGGTAGTGGTAAATAAAAATGAAAACAACCCATGTTGTTTTTCTTGGTTTGGCCTATACTTTGTTTGGTTCCCCTGGATTATATGAAGAAAACATAGGAATTTTTCGAATCTCTTCCTCTGACAAATGATTTCTCTGGATCTCATCTTCTGGGACAAATTCTATTGGCTGCGTCAGCTTCTTAGGCCCAGTCCAACACTGCTCAGGTGAAAAATCAATAATTTTTGTCACACGGAGACTGGGACCTTTACCTTGGGCTGCCTGTTTTCCCTTGTCCTGGAGTAATGATGGGTTCTCAGCTGTGTCACTATCACCCACTGATGTGGCTGAGAACAGTGAGTGGGAAGCAAAGGGTTCACCTCTCATAAGTTGGAACTCTTCAAGATGTTTTTTTCATTATAATCTCTTGGTAAAAACATTCCAGGTTGTTCACGGGATCACCTTTGTTCTTCTTTTGGGGTTCATCTTGGTAATAAAGAGCCTAATACGAGGCATTTTGTAACTTTAGGAGTTAAGAGTAGGAAGTGCAGGTTTATAGTTTAGGGAATAAGTATGGGTCTGGTTGATGAATATGGTATTTAAAGTTGTGCTGACCAGAGTTGGTGTGCATCTTAGGTGCGTGTGTATCTTATCTATATACAAAGGATGTATATAGACAAAGTTCTGCAAGGTCAGTGTACACAAAGAGTGATGTCCTTGTTCAACTCAAGCTGGTGACTCAGCTGGACCTAGCTTGACGTCTCCAAAAGAGAAGCATGATTACATTTTATAGTTCCTATCTTTTAAAAAGATAAGATTTCATAATGATTTCGAAGCCCAATTTATGGGGCTGTTCTCTAGGTTCTTCTCCTCAGTTTAATTTCTCCCAGGGAAAATTAGTGAAAGAATGTCTCTGCCATTTGAACTTAATTAAAATATCAATATATTAATATTTTAACCATCAATATTTCTTGAAATAGCCTATTCCTTATATTGATAATAAATGCAAAACATAAACTTGGGAAATTAAATTCTCCCAAGCAAACATTGATTGCAAGCATTATTAATTTTTTTATATCACATATATTTTCCAATGTTTTATATGTGCTAAAAACACATAGTAGTATTACAGTGATTACAAGACTGGTCATTAACTCAGCAAACATACCATAACAGCTACAAAGGACTAACTGCATGAACCAAAATTTGTTGCTTCATTATATCTATCTGGATTCTGTCCTTTTATTTCCTTTCTTCTAATTTTAATTCTGCTTCTCCTTATTTCTTTCTTGAATTAGAATTTTACCTAACCTACAAGTTTTGTGACCTTCTCAGACCAGTAAGGCAATAGTTTGAGGGTGAAACTTGAAGATTTGGAATCAGAAACAATGGACATGAGTAATATTTTTTTTATAAGGATCTGTTATACAATTGGAACAAGACTTTGTTTCTGAATTAGATATTTGGTTAAATTAATCAAATATTTTGATATTTATAGTTTTGTCTAGTATAACCAACACTACAAAACAAAACCAAAACCTTTTTTTTTTTTTTTTGGAATCTAAATCTTTCTGGATACCATCTTTCAATTGTTCTACCTACAAACTGCCAGGAGAGGGCATTGGTGGTTCAGTGGCAGAATTCTCGCTTCCCACGCAGGAGACCCGGGTTTCATTCCCGGCCAATGCACTGCTGGGCTGCTTTTTCTGCCGAACGCGCAATGTCTTCTTTAAAGACTCAGGAATCCATTTAATCCAGGACCCTGCAATTACTGGACTAAATAACCACCCAGTGTCTTTGAAAGTGTTTCTGGTGGGTTGCTTTTGAACATCGCATAAAACCATTATTGCTTTCTGCTCACGGATCCCTGGAAACCCAAAGAGCATCGGGTCCCTAATTTGAGTGCTGGGTCAACTCTCACTGAGGAACAAAAGCGGAAAAGGGAGAAAGACCAAGTAGACACTCCAGGTGTCAAGGGGGCATCAGGGTCCCAAGGAAAGGGTAGGTGGGTGAGGAGGAGCAACAGAGGGCAGCCTTGAGCAGAGGTGGCAAGAGTACCCCCAGGTCTTGTACCCCAAACACACTGAACCAAATTTGTTCACAGGTCAGCCACCGTGGCCTCCTCGTGTTCCGTGAGCTCATCGGTGTCCGGGGAAGGATTCTGTATCCCTGGCGATGTGTGTCTTCAGGTGTTGGTTTAAAAATTATATTTTTAATAATAGAAAACAAACTCCAGACTTGGGGAACTATTTATCCGCTTTTGTTTTATATCTCTTGGCAATTAGGAAATTCCTGCTCGAGGGGTGATTAATCTTCCAAAATTTTTTCTTGTTCAAGAATAGCTTAAACGAAGATTAAATTAAAAAAAAAAACATATTTTCGAACCAACAACACTTATTTCTCTTTTTAAAGATAAATATATTAATAAATGCATTTAAAAGTTTCCTTCTAACATGGCTACCTTTTGCTTATAAATTAATGGTGATTTTTTTTTTTTAAGTTGTAGGTGGACACGATATCCTTATTTATTTTTTTTATGTGGTGATGAGAATTGAACCCAGTGTCTCACACGTGCTAGGCAAGCACTCTACCACGAGTCACAACCCCACTCCATACGATTTGTTTTTAATAGTTCTAAACTGGAAATAATGTGTTGAAACCATCAGTTTAGTTTGTTTTCTTTTCTCCTCTCCCCAACCCCCAACAGGGGATTGAATCCAGGGGTGCTCTGCCATTGAGTTACATTCCCAGTTCTTTTAATTTTTTATTTTGAGACAGGATCTCAATAATTCACCACAGCTGGCCTCAAGTGTGATCCTCTTGCTCAGAATAATCAAGATTACAGGTGTGCACCACCCCTCCTGGCATCAGAGCTGTTTTCTGTTTTGTTTTAACTTGTTTGGAAAGATTTCCAAAAATAAAAATTATCATGTGTTACATAATTTTTAGTTTTTAAACTTTTTCTCTGAATAGTAACCAGATTTTAGGGAGAACAATCTAGGAGACAATCTATAAAAAAGAAAAAAAAATGATAGACTTTACTTTTGTGATGGGGCATATTGAAAGGATCCATCAGGTATCAGGAAAGATTAAACCAAGAGCAGGGCCTGGTAGTGCATCCCTGTAATCCCAGCAACTGGGGAGGCTGAGGCAGGAGGATCACAAGTTCCAGGCTAGCCTCAACAATTTAGCAAAGCCCTGAGTACCTTACCAAGACTCTGTCTCAAAAAACAAAAACAAAAACAGGTTGTGGATGTGGCTCAATGGGTAAGTGCCCCCGAGTTCAGTCCCTGGTAGGTTCCCCCCACCCCTCCAAATAAAATTAACCCGAGAAGATCAATATCATAGTAAAATTATTAAAAATTATAGAAAACATCCTCAGGTTCTTCTCTAAGCAACTCTGTGAAATAAGTTATAAGAGTAACAATTAGATGCACACTAACATACAAGGCAAGGCAACAGTGGAGCCGCATTTTCAAGAAACTTAAGAAAGTGCAAACCAAGGATATTATATCCAATCAATCTCTGCAAAGTCCATCATATAAGGTCATTGCTCTGGTTACCTTATATTTCTCCATATAAACTACATAGACAAGGTTCACCCACAGTCTGACCCAAACCTTAGCCAAATGCCCTGCTGAACCATGGGAAGATAGGGCAATTTTGTTAGCAGTTGCCAGAAAGTTGTTTCTTACTGATCTTTTGTGGGTGCCTCCCTGGTTCTAAGAGCCATGGAAATTTCCATCTTGCCCTCATCTCCATAGGATACAACTACAGACTATAACTACTTAGCTGCAGTATAACGTTGGCTCCTTCATGACACGACAACCCATTACTCGTTTTGTCTTGTCCACTTTGGTGTCATGCTATAGGATTACGGTGTGAGAGCAGATAATAGCGCTAATCTTGCTTACTCTGTGTATATAATTATAAACAACTTGGATTTTTTGGAGCTCATTATCTCATTACAAGAGGATTCTATGGAAGTGTGACAAGACCACCTGCCATTATACTGTTGCTTGGGATTACTTGACCACTTGACAAGTTCCTGCCCAAAGGGGTCACAATGCAAGACATAAGGCTCCCCAGAGTGGTACCATATGTTCTCCCTGGATTGTTGGGTGACCTCCAATTACCCTATATATTAATGACTGCTTGGAGGCTGAGCATCAACAAGGGAGGATTGAAACCAGGCATTCAAATGGTGCTTAAGTTGTTGCTAAAATTTGTTAAAACTGAGTGGATGGCCTCTTAAAACTAAAAGCAGTTGCAGAGCTATGCTGTGGTGGATTTGCTCCCTTTGCACATCCAATCCTTCTCTTCTCCTCATCCTGACTCAAGTACTTCTGGTGGAAATAAAACCCTCCCCACTGCTCCAACTGATCTCCAAAGTTGGTCATACCTCCCTATACTCCCACCACTTTCACTCAAGGAGATGACATGGTCACCTGGCAGCTACTGTTGTAACTTGCCAAGTTCATGCATTCAACTCCTTGGTCTCTGTTTCTCTAAGAGAAAGTATGAATTCAACTAACGGAATTTAGGTAAAACTTGCAGTAAAGGGGGAAAAAATCTTGAGTAAGGATTCTGAGCCAATTCAATGTATAGAGAAATGTATAATTGAAATGGATGAGTTACAGCCCTATGCTGTGAATGCTCTTAAATTGTCAGAGGAGATTCTTCAGTTCAGCGTACTGTTGCAAGTAAATAAATGTTAATGGGCAAGTTCCTTTAACATTTGTCACCAATAGATGGGTCATAATTTAGCATGAGTGCTTATAGCCTCTGATGTCTGAAGTTTCAGTATATAAATAGTAATGTCGGTAATGTTCTGTGTCGGTTTGAACTCTTAAAACTCGCAGGCAGGGAGGGCCTGATAGGGCAAGGACTGCTGCCCTCTTGGGCCCTGTTCATTAAGGTTTGAAAAAGGCCCTGAAACAATGGAGAGGTTGAATAGACAAACAGGAAGGGCAGAAATTCCATGAGATTTTTTGGATCTCAAGGCACCAAAAAGGTGAAGTTGGCCTCCTCTGAAACTAGCTACTCCTGTGGCTGTCCTGTTGGTTGGCAAAACAAAATTTTCAATCCCAATAGCTCTAACTGCAGTGTTATCAGATCTCTGCTAGGGAGCAGAAGGCTCAACAAAATGCAGTAGCTTGCTTACCAGGCAAAGTTTCTTGGAACTGTGCCAAAGAATTAACAATGCTCAATCCTTCTGCCAGACAAAAGGAAAAGCAAAACAAACCAAAAAAGTACTGTCTCTCACAAAGTAAAGGACTCTATATTTCTGATACAGAAGCCACCATGCATGCCAACTTATGACTCCTACCAAAGTTTGGCCCATTTATTTTGTAGTAGGTCAATGTGAATGATGTAAGATGTGACATATTATTTTTATTATAATTATTATGAAATTCATTATTATTAAATTTAAAAGAGAAAAGTTATAGAGAAGCTAATGATGCAATAAAGAAGTTTCCCTTCACTAATGTCCTTGTCAAAATAAATTGCCCATAAAAATGAAAATTAGGACTGGGGATATAGTTCAGTTGGTAGAGTGCTTGCCTCACATGCACAAGGCCCTGGGTTCAATCCCCAGCACCACACACACACACAAAAATAATAATTAAAATAAGAAAACAATCCCCCTCTAGGAAACACAGGATGTAGAACAGTGGTAGAACACTTGCTTCATATACTGAGACTCTGGTGTGGGACTGGGGAGACAATTTGTTTTTTAAAAATCTGTTCTGATTTCAATCAGTCTTAGTTTTTCAGATGCTGTTGCCTTTATCACTTTCCATCAACACTTTATCACTTTCCATCAACACCTCCAAAGTGGAAGATGGATTTTGGGTTGGACCGTTTTGTGCACCATCTTTCAGAAGTTCGTAAAGTCTTAAGAATATCCACAAGACTAGACAAGGAACAGCACCACATCCACAAAATTTAGGAACTGAAAAAAGCCAAGCTTACATTATTATTTTTTTAAATTCTGACCAATCTTACCTGGAAGAAAGGGTAAACACCAAAACAGAAAAGATCAGAGTCTTGAATTTGAGTTTGCTGGAACACTAAGTAGTTTAAAATCTATCTAAAAGACTGATCATTTTTAGTGTTGCTTGAAATGTGGGATAAAAAAATGCAATCTCATAAAATTTGGGGCATGTAGTTGGTACTTGTACTTTGGGGCAAAATGCATAGGACTCTTACATTCACTTTATATTTCACCTAGCAATTCCACTATCTGCAAATACCCTAGTTAAAAAAAAAAAATATTACGGAGTAGCTTCAATTTTAGAATCCATATTATCTCCATTTCTCCAGCACAGTCCTGAAGAAACTGAGGCACAGCAGTAGGTAGAGTAGACACTGGGAGCAGAGATCTCATACTCTAACAGAAATCAAGTACAGGCTACAGCAGTGAGGGCTCAGAATTCACATCACTAGACCACCTGAAAACCTCAGGCTGTGCAGCTTCTTTAAAATCCTTTCTGTAGGGACCATCTTGCACTGACCTCCGGAAAACTCCTATCCTCCTGGTGCCTCCCTCCCCTTCAGGGAATTGTCAAGTCAGCTCCCTGCTTTATCCAAATTGCAATTCAATACACCGCGCACTGAGCGAAGCCCAACTTCCGCTCCTCCAGTGGAGCTCCTCCAGTGGAGCTCCCGAAAGGCCCTCAAGTCCACAAGTACCAGATCAAGTTACCTCGCCACGGTAACTTCACTTACCTGGAGATGTACTTTCGCGAGGAGGCAGCGTGGGCAGAGATTGTCAACCTTTCGGAGTCGGAGGACTAATATGCCAGGAAGACGCAGGAAAGGGGAAGTGAGCAAGGTGAGAAGGGGCGGAGCACCTCAGAATCAGGAATACTAAAGTAACCAAAGATATGCAGAAACCTAGATCGCCCGGATGGAAAACTTTTTCAAGAAAGACCTCAGGGCCCTGAGCGGCTATTCTCACAACAACCTGCTGCACTAACCTTTTCACGTGTTCATTGATGGCAACTCCCATCCTTCCACACGCTCAAGCCCCAAACTCGCGTGAGTCCCTCTCTCACAGTCCACACCCAATTACTTAGGAAATCGTACTTTCTCTTTGATTAATTGCAGACTTTAGCCACACAATTTTACTCTTCTTGGTCTCTGAATTTGGGCAAACAAGAAGGCACGGAGATCGATTCAACTTGCCACCCATGGCTCGCCCAGACTTTAGGGTCTGAAACCCTTAATCTGGGGATCCTAGTTTGGGATACTGTTGAGAGTTTTCTTTGGCCCTGCCTGTCAAAATCAATCTCTCGAGGCCGTCTTCGAGGGCCAGGGGCAGGGTTAGGTCCTGTCAGCACAGCTCCTCTTGCTGACTCTTCCCTTCCCAGTCACCTGCAGAGAATTTTCAGACGGCGTTTATTCACTTTGCCCGGAGCCTGGGAGGTTCAGGGTGGGTTGCCGGTGGTGAGTTCAAGGTTCCTCTGGGCACCCGTTGCCGCCCCCTCTCCTGGCGTTCTCACCCGCCGTCAGTAACGTCAGTAATGTTCTGTGTCGGTTTGAACTCATAAAACTCGCAGGCAGGGAGGGCCTGGTAGGGCAAGTGCTGCTGCCCTCTTGGGCCCTGTCCACTAGGGTTCGAAAAAGGTCCTGAAGCAACAGAGAGGTTGAATAGACAAACAGGAAGGGCAGAAATCCCATGAGATTTTTCTGATCTCAAGGCACCAAAAAGGTGAAGTTGGCCTCCTCTGAAACTAGCTACTCCTGTCGCTGTCGAAGGGACTTCCAGTCTCCCATTGGAGCCAAAGCAGACAGCCTTGGCCGGTTACTGGTGAGTGTACAATGTCTCCTTCTCTCCAGCTGGATTGCATTTGAACTTGAATGGCTGGATGCTCTCTCCCCAAGTTTTCTGTGAATTCCAAGGATACAACTAACTTATTTAAAATCGTTCTCTGAAAAAAGAATACTGTAAAATCTTTTAACAAAGGAAATGATTTCTGACAGGTTTTGTACTGAGGACTATCAGGTGTGAGGGAAAATCAAGACCACTATCCATTCCAGAGAAAGCAAATCCTGCTGAGAAGTTCTCACACACGAACTACAGATTTATACCCTGATGTTGGGCCCACTTTAAGTGCACTCTTGATGGAACTTAAGATGAGTCTAGGATGTTCACAATGAATACTTTAATCATTTGAAATTTAAATGCAGATTCCAAAAATTATACCAGCATTTAAAGCCCACTTTATGCTGTTTTTACAAAAATGAGAAAGATGATAAATGAAAAAACCTCATAATGGCCTCTAAATATTAGTTGTATCTACTAAAACTTTTCTTCCTGCAAAGCACAGAATATTGCAATGGAACATTTTGTTTCATACTCATAAGTAATAGAAAAAATTCCTGTGGCCAAAGAAACTGAAAAATGAGTTTCATTTTTCAAGAAAATTCTAAATTCATTGCTGAATATAGCAGACATTTTATGTCTAGTTCAGCTCTGAAGGTATTAGATTTATTTTCTCCAGAAGGTTTAATAGGGTATCTTTAGCAAAGGAGTCAGTCATAATATGTAAAGTCATTTGTCTACAATGAAATGAGGAGTAAGTGCCAGCATATCTTGGTTTGAATAGTGGATACTTTGGTCTGTACTCATTTCAGATTTATTGAGTCATATGAAAAGTCAAACCTGAAGGGCTTTAAGACTTAATATCATAAACTGTTTATTGCTATATAAACAAAACTGCATGAGAATGGTCAAAGGATACATGTATAGATAAATGAAAATGAGATGCCTATAACAGACGCATATTATGTAGTCAGTTGATTTTCATAAACAGTACTAAAGCAATTGAATGGTGAAAAGAATGTCTTTTTGACAAATAATGCTGGACTAACTGAATATCTAATAGTGAAAACCCAACAGCAATAGTTTGGATATGTAATGTCCCCCAAAGACCCTTGTGTTATAGGCTTGGTCCTCAACTTGGTGCTATTGGGAGGTGATGGAAACATTAAGAGGCAAGACCCTAGTGGGTAGGTTTTAGGTCATTGGTGGTGTGCCCTGGAAGGGGATTATAAGGTCCCCAAACTCTTCCTCTTTCCCTCTATGTATTCTTATTTTAAAAGATTTTTCGTCATAGCCATGAGCTGAACAGCTTTGCTCCATTAGTGCTACCAGCTGTGATGTGCTATCTTGCCACAGGTTCAAAAGCAGTAGGGCCAATGAATCATGAAGTGAAACCTTCAAAACACTGAGCCAAAATAGATCTTTTCTCTTTTTGTATCTCAGGTATTTGTTACAGTAATGGAAAGCTGACCATCATATCCACAATCTCTACCTCACAATTTACACAAAAAGGCAATTTGAGTCAGATCACAGACCAAACCATATAAACTACAAAGTTTTAGATGATAATGTCCTTTTGACCAAGAAATATTTCCTGAATATTATTCAGAAAGAAATAAGTAAAAAGGAAATATTATAAATTATCAATATTAAAAATATCTTCTCATAAAAGATACCAGTAAGAATGAAAAGACAAGCAACAGACTAGGAGAAAATATTCATAAAATATGTCAGACCAAGAACTTGTATCCAGGAAATATAATGAATTCTTACACATTTTTTAGGATGGGCAAAGTTTAAACATATTCTCCAAAGAGAATATATACTAATGATCAATAAACCTGTAAAAGAGTGCTCAGTATCATCAGTTGTTAGGGAAATAGACATTAAAATCACATTGAGATACTTCTTAACTCAGGAACATGACTAAAATGATAAAATATAAAAAGAACAAATCAGAGATTTTTAGTGGAAATGTAAAATGTTATAACCACTCTGGTTTGACAGTCTCTTTCAAATTTAAACATAAACATTCCTTTGTTCCTAACAATTGTTCACCTAGATATTTTCCCCAAAGGACTGAAATATATATATATATATATATATATATATATATATATATTTATAGCTTTGCTCCATTAGTGCTACCAGCTGTGATGTGCTATCTTGCCACAGGTTCAAAAGCAGTAGGGTCAATGAATCATGAAGTGAAACCTTCAAAACACTGAGCCAAAATAGATCTTTTCTCTTTTTGTATATATATTTATATATACAATATTTCTTTTGACCAAGAAATATTTTTGACCAAGTAATATATATATTACTTATATATATGCATATATAAATATATATTTATGTATATATACACACATAGATTATAACAAGAATTTTCATAGCAGCTTTGTTCACAGTAACCAGAATTACAAACAACCCAAATGTCCATTATCTGTAAAGACAGAGAACAGTTAAGTTCTGACAAGAACATGGAGAGACCCAGGTTAAGTAGTTGCTGATGTAAAACAGAGCACAACAATTCTGGAAAATTATTTGGCAAATTTCTAATAAAGTTACATTTATAACTACCCTATAACCTGGCAATTCTATTACAAAGTATAAACTCAAGACAAATGAATGCACATATTTACAAAAAGAATTGTACAAGAACATAACAGCTTTGTTCACAACAGACAAAATTGAAAATAACCCAGTAGTCCATCAACAGTGGTATGTTCACACACAGGAATAATACCAATAACACCAAAATAAAATACACTCAACATCATGGATGCATCTCAGAAACATGTTGCATGAAATAAAAGTCCAAGACAAAAAATTATTTTCATTTATGTGAATTCCAAATCCAGTCAACACTAATCTAGAATCAGAAAACAAAATGGGTTTCTTTAAATGAACCAAAGATGGGTGGAGATTAACTGAAAAGAGTTCTATGGACCTTTCAGAGGTCTTGAAAGTATTTCTATCAGTTGATGTAGGTGAAAATTTGTGAAAATTCATCAGGCCATGCACATAAGATTTGTGCACTTTATGTGAATTATACTTCAATAATGTATTTGTTGCATAAAATTGGGGTAGGAAGAGATGGGATGATGGTATTAAGTTTAGTTTTACTGCATTTATTAGGTTTTGTAGTATTAGATGCTATTGTAAAAAGCTCATCATCATTGCATCTCAAATAGCCTTGCTGTGATTTGAAACATCTCGATGAGAAGACTATTGTGACCACACATTTACAATAGCCCAAACTGCAGATAAAGGATCCTCCACAGTAGGATTCCACAGTTGGGGCTTTACCTCTTTTTTTTTTTTTTTTTTTTTTGGTTAGTAGTAGATGGATACAATACCTTTATTTTGTTTATTTATTTTCATGTGGTGCTGAGGATTGAACCCAGTGCTTCACATATGCAAGGCAAGCGCACTACCACTGAACCATAACCTCAGGCCTCAGGGCTTCACCTTTAGGTACAGTTCCTCCTCCAGGTTCAGCCTGTCCAGTGCTGCTTAGAAACTCTGCTCTTAGATTAGTGCTTGGGAGTTTTCTTCCTTTCCGACTTAGTCATGGAGAACCTTAGTAAACCCTGCTCTCTGGCCACACATACCGGGTGCAGCAGGTTCAGGGATTTAAAAAGAGACACTAAAACATAACAAATCTTGCCAAGCAAGAAACTAGCAGAGTCTTAACACCACGGATACCACCAAGACGCCTGGTAAGACTACTGACAGCAATTGTGCTGCCTTCAATATTTTTTACGTGAAAACATTCACAATATTTTCCTGCTTTATTTTTGGATATGTACAGTTTCTTGCGGTTTTAATTTTTTTTTCAATGTACTCTTTCCATTTCTCCCCATTCTATTACATAATAAAAATCAATTCCGGCCTGTGCCTCTGTATGTTTCCTGGGAGGTCTTGGTAGTCCTTTGCCACGCATTTCTGCTCTTTCCCTCTTCCTCACAGGTCCTTTTGGCCCGGGTCCTGCCCACTGACCCCAAGGACCTCTCAGATCTCTGTCCTATTGAGTGCGTGGACCTCCAGCAGCACAGATGGTACACTGTAAGACCTCTGCTGCCCACCTCATGGGACATTGCACTTCTGGAAGCAAACAGAGGCCACAGTAAAGTCTGTTAAAAAAATATAAATAAATTCCTTCTTTGAAAACCCTTTCCTCTGCAGCATTTTTGGTTCTCAAAATTTTTCAAAGGACTAACAGCTTAAAGATGACGATGTGTGGAAATAAATGAGGACCCACCACATGAGAAAAGCAAAGCTATTTATTCAGAGCTAGCCACAGCAAGGGAGTCAACCAAGTCACTTCCATTTTGACAGATTCTAAAGCAGACAGAGAAGTGGGGAAGATTTATAAAACAAAAAAGTGTAGGTTTTAGGTTCGCCCTGGTTGGAGACTGCAGGCATGAGGAAGATGCAGGTGAGCTAATTAGAAGTGGGTCATCCTGTGTGACTGGTTAGAGGTGTATATTTGGCTTTCTCTGATTGGGCCTAAGTTGCTATGGTAACAAAAATTAGGGAAGCGGTTAGATACTGATCAAGTTCCGGGCATTTTGAACCAATTATTAACTGAAGTTGTTCGGCTTTCTGAATGATTACTAGAGATAACGGACTGACTTCCTACACAGTCCGATTTGCAGCAGATCGGCTTCCCGGGTTGTTTATTTAGATAAGGGACTGGTTTTCCGGGTAAGTGGCTGCAGGTTGTGGATCAGAGGGTCTGTTTTCATATACGGCCTGGCTATTTTCCATTTCTACGTTTAGTGGTCCAAATGTATTAATGCATATCCTAATTGAGTGCCTTGGCTGGATATCTTCCAAACTTGCTCAGACCCGGGTCCAGATGTCTCCAGGAGCGCTGGCTTCTGAGGTAGGCGAGGACCATTCGGCTGCCCTCTGGTTTCTGGCATCACCCAACGGCAGAAGTACGGGTTTCAAACGAAACTACCAGCTCTATTTGTCACTCTAATTGCTCCAGCTTTTCCAGGTTTTGGAGCTTACCCAAATTGCAAAAGGAAGATAGATGGTACTGGCTGACACTTAGCGAGAGCTCATCCTCTATACAGAAGAAGCTGTGGGCTGTCCTGTCTCTGTGGCGCAATCGGTTAGCGCGTTCGGCTGTTAACCGAAAGGTTGGTGGTTCAAGCCCACCCAGGGACGTTGCGGGTGTTTTATAACATCCAACACCCGAGTTATGTTATGACGTCCAAGTGGATTTGACCCCTCGAAAACAAACAATTTACCAACTCCTGTGATTTTGACCCCTCGAAAACAAACAATTTACCAACTCCTGTGATCCTCATGGTTTCTCATCTTCTCTTAAAATTTGTTGAGAAATATATAGTGGGAAGGCTTGGAAATTCCTTGGAACAGGAATGGCGAAAACACCTGGTGTAATTTAAGCCTGGCTTAAGGGATGAAGTCTTGTTTTTCTTGCATGACCTTAGGTTAATTAAAAAACTTGATGTACCTCAATCTTTTTTTAACTGTAATATGAAGATGGTAATACATAGCACATTACCTGAAGGATATGCCTGATTGAGTAATTGCTCCATCCACAATGTTATCAGTAGAATCAAGATCATCATCATTCTCTGTGTTATTTTTGGTGAAGGCATTTCTTTTGTTGTTGTACTAAGCACATTTAAAACTGTTGAAAATCAAAGGAGAAGATATAGAAGTAACCAAAGGTAAAAAACAAAAACAAAAACAAAAATGTTGTGTTTCAAAGATTGAGAGCTGAACAAACACAATAGAAAAGGAAGACAAAGAAGCCATTATTAAAGGGTCATAATACAATTTCTGACCTACAATTGATCCGCTGGGAAAATGTCTTTCAGCACAAAGGTGAAATTAAAGTCTTTCCAGATAAACAGCAGATCTTCACTAAAGGAAATGTAGAACGTAGTTCTCCATTTAGGAGTTAAATGGTCCCAAGGGAAACATAGAAATGAAGGAAGAAATGAAGAGCCATGGATAGGTTAAATATGTGAGCTAATCAAATAAATATCACTGTCTCAACAATAAAATAGTCTAACTTACAATGTACCTTGAAATAAAATGGATTACAATAACTCAAAAGGCAGGAAAAGGACTGGAGTTGTAGCTCAGTGGTAGAGTGCTTGCCTAGCATGTGTGAGGCACTGGGTTCAGTCCTCAGCACGGCATAAAAATAAATAAATAAAATAAGGGCATTGTGTCCATCTACAACTAAAAACATATATTTTAAAAGGCAGGAAGAGGGTAAAATGGAGTTAATATTAGTAATAAAGTCCTGGCACTGTCCAGGGAATATAAAATTCTATTAGAATTTATGTTTCGATTTCACAGAACACATAAAGTAAAACAGGCATCATGAGGAAACCAAAAACTAAAACAACTACTTTTCTGTAATTTCATGTTTTTATGCTAACAGTATTTTATTGTGATATAATTACAAACAGTAATGCATATGAAGTATATAGTTTGGTGAATCTTGACAAATGTACACACACTTATAATCATCAGCCAAACCAAGTCTTGAGAACAATTCCATCAACACAGGAAGTTTTCCTCATGTAAGTTTTCAGTCAAAATACCTCAAAGAAGCAACCACTCTTCTGATTTCTGTGACTATAACTAAGTTTTGCCTGTCTGGAAACTTCACATAACTGGGATCATACGTGAGTAGGCAAGAAAATAAAATATGTTTTAGATATCAAAAACATCCTTTTACAGAGGCATCTCTGGGTTAAAGCATATTCACTTACAATTAAATAAATTATATCAAAAATACAAGTAGATTTTTTGTCTCAACCCTAACATGCCATCCAGATAGAGGAAGACACAAAAACTTTGGGGTCACATGAGTCACAACCACAGCTACATTGGCAACCACAGGAAGTACCAGGAACCTGGGGTAATCATGGTGACATGCATCACCCACCACAGGATCAACTTTGACAAATGTCACCCAGGTTTGGGAAAGTTGGTATAAGGCATTACCACTTAAAGAAGAATCAGAGCTTCTGTCCAACAGTCAACCTTGATAAATTGTAGATATTGATCACACACGAGTAAGTGCTGCCAAAAGCAAGACAGGAGCCACTCCCATCATTGATATGATGTAATTGGGCTACTACAAAGTTCTGGGGAAGGGAAAGCTCCCAAAGTAGGCTGTCATCATGAAGGCCAAATTCTGAGAATACTAAATGTGTTGGGGACACCTGTTTCCTGAAAGCTTGAAGCTATAGAGGGTTGGGGGGAGGTTCATTAAATGTTAACAACTGCATTTCCTTTGTGGTCTGAGTGTAGATTCTTTAGTGGCATCTCTACATCCCTAAGTGTATATTGAGAACCCACTTAACAGGTCCTAAGAGGAACAGAAACATGGGCTCTTCTGCTGACTCCCCTCAAATTGAATGGTAGAGATAGCACCCAACATTTAGCATTGACTAATTAAACCTTTTCATCCAGAAAGTAAAAGTGATACTTGTCAATGATTGAAATACATGTTAAAAGGCCAAACATATGCTGACACATAAAGGAAATAAGAACTAAAAACCTATTGCTTTTTAATTATTTCAAGACATCATTTTGTTTTGATGGTGTTGGGGATTAGAACCCAGGGCCTTGTGCTTATGAGACAAGTACTCTACCAACTGAGTTATATTCCCAACCCTAATCTTGTGCCATTTTACTATTATCTATGTTCTTGAAATTATTTGTGCCTAGTGTATTTTATAATTGTCATAAAATATGCATAGCATAAAATCTAACACCTTAATCATTTTTAAGTATGCAGTTCAATGGCATCGAATTCACATTATTGTGCTACCATTACCACCAGCCATCACAAAGCTCTTTTCCTCTGGCAACACTGCAATCTATACCCATTGAACAATATGATTCATTCTCCATTCCTCCCAACCCCTGGAAAACATTCTACTTTCTGTCTCTATGAATTTGACAATATTAAGTACATTATATGAGCAGAATCATACTGTATTTGTCTTCTTTGACTGGCTTATTTCATATAGCATGTCTTTAAGGTTCTCCTTTTTTAAATATATGTCATTATACATAAACACACCACAATTTGTTTATCCATTCAACAATTGATGGTCACTTAAGTTACTTCTATATTTTGGCCACAGCAAATAATGCTGCTGTGAACATGGATGTACAAATATTTTTGTACTGCTTTCAATTCTTTGGAATATATACCCAGTAAAATTGCTGGATCATATTTTAATTCTATTTTTAATTTTTTCATGAACTGCCATAATGTTTTCCATATTCCCATGAGCAAAGCATAAAGTCTGATGGTGTACTCCTATAATCCCAACAACCCAAGAGACTACTGACAGGAGGATTGCAAGTTCAAGACCAGTCTCAGCAATTTAGCAAGGCCCTAAGCAACTTAGTAAGATCCTATCTTAAAATAACTAAAAGGGCTAGAGATGTGGCTCAATGGTAAAACACCCCTGGGTTCAAGCTCCAGTACCAAAAAAAAAAAAAAAAAAAAAAGAGTTCCAATTTCTACCCATCCTCATGGACACTTGTTCTTTTCTATTTATTTTTTTTGTTTTCTTTTGTTTGTGTTTTTTAATAGTAGTCATCCTAATGGGTGTAAGTGGTACATTTGTTGAATTTATATGGTGGAAATATTATATCATGATGTGCTACTTAGCCTCTCTTCCCAACTCTGTATTCAGTGATGTTTCAGTGGCAGATTAAAATTGGCCAGCGTGAGTGTATTTACCTGATGGCAATAGGCAAATGGTATAAATCAGGACTTTCTCCTCAGGAGTGCTGTTGTTAAACACCCAGGCACCAATAAAATGGAGGCCTAGGAAGTGGAAGCAAAGTCAGGGGATTCCTCCCATTCTAGTTGTATCTGAAACTCTCTTCACAGTCTCAACTGTTTTGTCACTAAAAACTATTTCTTGCTCTTGCCATCCTCTCCACCCATTCTGTGGCCTAGATTTTACTGTGATCTGTCATAAATCATTTTCATAGTTTCAGCCAAGGCAACTCTGCCAATACCTGATTAAAAGAATAAAGAAATCCATTAGACTTATGAGTCAACACAACCTGAAGTACCTATTACTCATATTCAAGTAAATTAATAAAATATTTTAATGACTTTGACAAATGGGAAAGGAACTTACAAAGCCAGAATAAAATTTAAAACAGAGTTTATCAAAGTGCAATGTTCATAGAGATTAAAAGAGAAAAAAGCAATGCAAAAACACCTAGAAGTAACAAAGTTGGATGCAGATGAGCATTTGGAAGGTTAAAACTGACCCTGTGTTAAAAGAAACACCTACATGTTGCTACTGCAAGAGAAAGAAAGTCAATATTGCATTGGATTATACTATAAATTTATGAGATGAAAAGATAAGACATTGTTGTACTAAACTTAGAATGTTATAGTCTAGTTTTGGTCACTTTGTCCTTGAAAAACTGTAGAGGATGAAAACCCAGAGAGTTCCTAGAGAGAAATAGTAAGAACCTCTAGAAGTTTTTAAGAACTCATTTACAAAAAGCTCCCAAAATTGTTTTCATTGAAACTGTCTTCAGGAAAATAAAAAGATGTGCATGTATGAATATCTCCCACTAGTATGTGCAATTACTATGTACCAATAAAAATATATGTTAAAGATTAAAAAATGCTGAGAACATGTTGTTTTGCTGTTTTCTATGCAAAAGCAAGACTGAAAAAGAAATATGCTTAGATTTTTTTAAAAAATGGTTGTTTTTCAATATGAGCAAAAAGGTACACAGATATTAAAACTGGCTGATAGGAGGGGTGACCTATATTGGTAAGACAGCCAGAGAAAGACAGCCTGTGTTGAGTATGGCAGGATACCAGAAGGCAGGGCTTCTTTAGCTACCTCCACATTCTAATTCTGTGATTGTTATTCAAGACCTGGCACCCTGAATCTTTCCCGTAGCACTATTGTTAATGTCATTGGGATTTGGGATTTGAGTTCTGACATCTCAAATTGTGTTTCTACCTTCATGACTCTCAGAATTTCTGGGTAATAAAAATGCTTCTTGATGTCCAAAGGGACATTCACTAGGAACTTTATCTCAAATATAATAATCAAAAATACCTATCCCTTAGCCCAGTTGATATCCCATTTCTTTTCATTCATTTGGTTAATCATCTTCTTGCTTTTTCTTCTAACACATTTGTGGACCCTCCTTGTCCCCATAGTGTCAGCATCTCTTCTTACTTGCTATATCATTCTTTAACCCAACGGGTTGCTGGGGTCCTCTTCAAAGGGGCACTTTGTGGGCTTTACTCTTTACTTTCCTTTAGGTTCTACTCCTGTGCTTCTGTGTGCCTGTGGGATCTCCTTTAGTAATCCAACATCTTTAATTTTGTTTTAATTCCTTTAGGTAGCATTGGAGAAAATCTTGACCATCACAGAGACCTAGACACATTTCTCCATCCAGGCTATAAGAGGGTTCTTCCTAAGAAAATGCTCCATCTGAAGACTAGGGTGCATCATCCCTTAGAGAAGGGACCTGCTGAAAGGGGAGTGAATGAGCAGAAGACTTGGCCTGAGGAAACAGGAGTCTCTTCTGAGTCTTACAGCAGGTAAGAGACCATTGTAAGACACTTCCATGGTCAGAATTAAGTCATTGCTGCTGTCGTAATGGCTTTTAGGGTCTGTATCCAGGCTTCATAGATTAATTGTAGGGCTTTCTCTTAAGACCTTCCTGGATTTTATTTAGAAAAAAGTCTGTAAAATTTTTACTACTAACTAGTTTAAATTATTCCAGGCAATTTCGTTTTATTCTAACAACCATGTATGTACTCAACAAATACAAAATCTCCATGGGTTCTTGAGTTGATGCCTTCATCATGTGGGTTGTATCTCTTTCCTGGATTGATGGGAATCTCCTGTTGCCTCACATGTTTCTCAGTTGAATATTGAGCTATCCCAGTGCCCAAGAAGGTGGACTTATAAAGATCCCCCATCTACACTCTGTATATCTTGAATCATGGTAAAATTACTTATTTCAAGCTTTTAATAATAATCTTAATAATAATATAAGCTTGGTAAAGGTATCTTAGGCAAAAATAAGGTAGCTCTTGGTCTCACATTCAAATTGAGTGAAGATACCATGTGAAGATACTGTGAACCATATGAAGATACTACAGTGAGTCTCAGAGTTGTTTAAACCTTGCTCCTACCTTGCAAACTACTAAAGATAGAGAATATAGACTCTACCTCATGCCTAGCACCACTTGTCAGGGATATTTTATTGAGATTTACTTTAGGTATATTGTGTTAAGAAAATGTTAGGACTTTTTCTAAACATAAACTTATAGTGTTGATTGTGTTTTTTTGAAACTATACATGTGCCCTTTTTTTCTCCTGCTCCCACACAATTTTGGCAAACCTCCATAATTTGTCCATTGACAAGCTCTATCTGAATAATATATCCCATCCCTAATTCCAAAGTGATTCCTTCCTTGATCTTACACTAGATTCTCAACTCTTTATTCCAAGACTACAGGATCCTGAGAAATCTAATCTAGAGCACAATAAACATTGACTTTCACTAGGTCTGCACTTGCATGTAAATTAACAGGTTATTTATGTAAAATGCATGTTCCTGGGAACTTCCTCAGAATTTATCAGTGTTCCACATGACTATGATGCAGGAGATCCCTTGGTCAGTAGCTGGCCCACCCAGAAATAGGGATGGGACACTCATATTTATTGAGTAATATATTTTCATCAAACTCTTAAAAAGTAAGTCATACATGCCACAAAATTCTATCAATTTAGTACCATAATTGCCATTTTACTAATAAAGATGATGTCATAAAGAACTAAATTGCCCAGTATATTACATAGTTAATGGAGAATCTAGCATTCAAATCCACGACTGTCTTTTCCAAGGGCTGTGTCTTATTTCTTCAACACATCTCCAGGAAAGGGTTTAGTAGGAAAAATATGTTAAAATTAGTTGTTTGCAGCAAACTCAGTACATTTACTTTTCAACAAATATTTTTACATGACAAACACGTGGGCACTAGGGATATGGAGCAAACAAGGCAGGGTGAACCACTGTTCTCATGAAGACTGCCTCCCAGCATAATTGCCAAATACTATACCAACAAATTAACTAAATATGACTTAATTTTCATTGTGATGTGTCATTTATCACTTGAAAACTGAGAATAAATAAAAGACCTATAGTATACAGAATAATAGATAGGTTCCAAGAAAGTGGAATAAGTTTTTTTTATCTTAGAGATCCCTGAAAGTCAGAACAAGATGTATGGTGTTGATAAAGAACATTAGGTTAGAAGGATTTTTGTTGTTATTATTGTTTTGGGTACCAGGGATTGAACTCAGGGACACTCGACCACTGAGCCACATCCCCAGCCCTATTATTTTATTTAGAGACAGAGTCTCAGTGAGTTGCTTAGTGCCTTGCCATTGCCGAGGCTGACTTTGAACTTGAGATCCTCTTGCCTCAGCCTCCTAAGTCACTGGGACTACAGGTATGAGCCACCTTGTCCAGCCTAGGTTGGGAGTTTTGAGCCAAAATTTTTATTTATGACTCTACCTACCAATTATGGGAGATCAGGTATATTTCTTATTCTTACTGAGACTTACTGTCCTTATCTGTGAAATTAGATGAGGTCCCTTCCTGCCCTTCTGCATCTGTGATGGACTGGTATACTATTACCTTAGTATTTACATCCAGCATCAGATCTTGGCTCTTAATATGTCTGTGTGTGTACATTTGTATACTCCTGTGATTGCATGTGTAGGTGTGTATATATGTGTTTGTGGTTTTTCTTCAAGGAACACTATACTTATATCCTAAGATTTTAGACTGAAAGAGCAGATGGGAGAAGGAGCACATTCTGGGTTTGAAGTGATAAGGAGGCCTGAGTAGCTGAAGTGAGCATAGGTGACAAAGTGAGGCCAGGGTCTAAAAGTGAGGGAACTAAGAATTGTTCACATCACCAGAATCTTTTAATAGTAGCTTGCACCAAGCAGCAAGGACTTGAACATCTATAGGATAGACACAAAGCTAGTTTATGCAACTAGGAAAAGGAATATCAAATCCAAGAGGAAGGAAATTTGAGTATAAGGTCCTGGTCCATACCCCAGGATGTTGACCTTGGGGCTGCTCTCCCAACAAAAGATCACCAAGAAGTGTGAGCTTAGATGAAAAGAGGAAAGATGTTTAGAAAGGAATTAGAGATGTTAGTTCTTACCTTAAATAGTTCTATCCTAAGGGTCAGAAAGAGATATTTGTATCTGAAACCCCAGGAATAAACTTTTCTATACCTAATATTACTTATATTTTAGAAAGGCTTTTAAAAAACACAATATGGCATAAATATTTATTGAATATTTAATTTTCTAGACACTATATTAAGCACTAATAAGATGTGGTCTCTTCCATGGAAGAACTCAAACTGAGTGGGGAAGAAAAATATATAAATAGGTAGTCTCAACAGAACATTCTAACTGTTCTAACCTCTCTCTTCAGCCCAGCTGAAGAACACAAGGTAAGCCCATCTCTTCTTAAGAAGTTGTCACCTGTTGGGATGAATTCCAAAGGACATTCCCATGTTGTAGAGTGTTCTACAGGTAGGCAGAGGATCCATCTTAGAGGGAAGAGTTTTCTGCTTCAATGGAGAATTCATAGGATTCCTGAGAGAACACATAGGGCAGAAATGCAATGAGGGATGAGTTGAGGTTTGCAAGCAATTCTCTTTTTCCTTATGGAACATTTTTAATGAGAGTCTCTTCTGTGTTTGGTTTTGTGGATGTAAGATGAATAAAGCACTCCCAGCTTATTCTAATTAGTTGCATAATGATATGAGAAACGTTGGATGGAAATGCGAATAAAGTATAATGTTTAAAAGATTCAAAAGTGGTTCTGTGCTATCTGGGGTAAGAGCTACTCTAATCCCCACTTTGAGTTTTTCCAGTACCTGGATAACCTATTCTAAACTAGCAACTCTGGGATCTCTGGCAAATTTCAGCTTTTCACAAAATAGCCAGCACCCATGGTCCCTGCTGGAACAATACAGTTAACACTGACAAGTCTCCAAGAAAGAAGGTTTTGGTTTTACTCTGGCCAACCAGCTGTAGAAACACAGTAGATGGTCAAGTTGGTCATATAGGTTTACCATTACCAAAGTAATGAGGGATAATTTGTCTTCTTTTAAATGCTTTACAGATTTTGCTGTACTTGTTCCAACCTTATCATATTTTCAGAAAGGCAAAGTAGGTATTTTAAATTCTCTTTATAGATGGAGAAACTGAGATACAAAGTAGTAGAATGACTTCCCAAGTGTTCAGTGGAAGAATAGGGTGAATTGGGACTAAAGTCCAGCCCTGCCAATTCCTACTACTGATACTTAACTACTTTGCCTCTCTCAAGAGCAAGAAGAATTAATATTCTCTTTTACTCTCTCTATAACAAATAGTTACATTAGACAGTACATCATGATACTCTAACTCAGTTCAAGTTATTTTAAACTCTTTTGAATACCTGTGAGTAAAGCACTGAACTAGTTATAGTGGAAGAAATATAAGTGATAGCATTCAGTGGTTAAATTATAGGAGCTGGAAGATGTCTTGCCAACTGGTTATCTATAGAAAAGACACAAGAGTTCATCCTAGTGAAAGAAAAATTTTGCTATATGGAACCTGATGTGGTCTCTTCTCTCACATGACTGATTTTTTTCTTTCAACTTTCCAATAAACACCTGGTTTTGTTTGCCAAACTGAAATGTATCATAAGCTCAAGAAAGGTACTGAATGTCAGATTTGAAAGATGAAAAGAGAAGAAAACCTGGTTGCATTTTCAGAAATATGACAAAGGAGAAATGACTATTTTCGAAAGAATTTTCACCTATAGGACATTTTAATTTTCCTTCTTTCATTTCCTTTACCATGTTCAGGTTGATAAACATTGGGCCTTTTTTGATGATACTCTCAAGTACCTTCTGCTGAAGCACCATAACCTTTTCTACCTTTGTTGCTGCTGCTTTCTCACTTTAGGAAATATTCCTTGATCCAGGATCAGGCTCTAGAGTTGACTCGTCTGCAGCAGAAGATGAAGATTGGGAGAGCAGTCTCTTCCCTTCTCATCCAGCATGTCAGGAACACAGTAAAGACCTTTGAGGAGCTACTCAGCAACAACAGCATGGACCACTACATGGAGCAGCACTTCCGAGAGCAGCTGGCCAAAGGAAGTCAGTTGGCAGAGAGCCTTGCCAGCAAACTTAGCACTGGTAAGTTGATCGCAGAACTTGGGAGGATCTTCAATTCCTCCTGAGATCATAGACTTTTCAGCCTGGTGTGCTGCTTTGTGATTACCATATTGAGGCCATGACAGAGTCAGGACAAGCAGGTAAGGAGTTCCAAGGAGAAACACATGGGGTCAAAGATGTCATGATGATCACCAGTACCTCCATTCTGCATGGAAAGTAGCTTTCAGGGTAGGAGGTATTGTGGGGGTCTCTCAGCCATGTCCCACGTGGATGAGAAAAGGGTTAACTGCTGGAGGATGATGTTGGCTATAATCAGTCGATTATCTATATTAGCTAATCAATAAACACTCAAGAGCCAATATTCTTTTTAAATGAGAGGGAGCATGAGGGGTCTGGTCACACCAGCTCTGGCCTCTTATAACATCAACCTGGAGTAGCCCAACTCTCTTTTATTTATAGACACACAGGTAAAGGAGCCAGGAATGGGAGGAGCCTCTTCTGTGATGAACAGGATAGAGTGGAGTTAGGGGAGCCATTTTCTTAGGGGGACTATCGCAGGAGCAGACAGGGAACCACTCCCACAGCGCCATACCCCCCCAACACCCACCCTGGCAATCTGGGACAGACTTCCCTGTCTGCCAGTTCCTGGAAGTCAGGTCTCTGTGTCAAGAGGCTCAACCTAGTCTGTTTCTGCTAAATAAGGATGGCTCCCCACAGGGTATCTCTAGGGGCGAAGTAATTTATCTGAAACTAAGTGGCAGAAAGAAAGAAAGAACAGGAGCAGCTAGATGTTGTAAAGAGCCTTGACTAGGAGATCAGAGGCCCTCATTCAAGCTTATGTGTGTCCATTACTAGTTCTGGACAGGTTAATATTTCTTTTTGTTTCCTCACCTAAAAAATTGGTCAAATGCCATCAGTCGCTGAAGACTGCATGATTGTTCAAAGAAATAAATAGAATTAATCAGTGCACTTCGAAAAATGGTAAATAATCCTGCTGATTTTGGCATGGGTTAGGCACTGTATGTACTAGGACCGGGTAGTGAGAACATTAGTTATTTTGGGAACCTTTTCCCTAGAGCATCTGAGGACATATATAACAGTAAGTTTGAGGCCACTGTGCTGAGACACAGAGGTAGAACAGTGATGTCATCTCCTCAGAGAAAGGAGTAAGTTCTGCATGAAAGCTGTGATGGGACACATAGCCACAGAACTGGGGGAACCAGTTGTGTAGCAGGACTTGGAGGCTCTTGGAGTGGTCCAGAGGCTGGCTGAACAAGTGTCCTGTGGTCTATGTGGAGGGGCGGGATTTTTACCCTTGTACTATGATTCAGGGCAGAGCAAGTAGAGATAAAAATCTTTGTGGTAAGCTCAGGAAACCTGTGGGAAAAGCTTTCTAAAGACTCAATCCAAGATATCCTGGGGAAAGTCAGAAAATCCTGGACTTGAATGTCAAGTCAGTCACATGTCTGATCCCAGACGGAACACAGTGTTTGTAACCTGGGAAATGAAACCTGTTTAAATTTTGACTGGGCCTTGTTGAATTTATTTTTTAGATGACCGTACAAGTAAGAAGACTCAAGCAGGACAGGTATCTCAGACTCTCAGGTAACTCCAAATTTTCAGGATGAAAGATGTAATTTGGTGAAGAATTCTAAAGCAAGGGCCAGAAGATCAAAGGAACAGGGGGCTCTCATACCAGTGAAAAAGAAATAGTTTATTATGTAGTTTTTATTTACTTGTCAAACCATTGTGTATGTATGCTTACACAATGAATGAGATGGTCTCATTTCTGTTTTTTTAAAAAGTTATTCTTCATTTGGGTTCCTATTATATAAATTCACCAGTTGAGTAACTTAGATCTGCTAGTTCTTAGGAGTTTCCTGGGGGCTCCTAGGCATGACCTCTGTTTTCCCCTGGCTTTTTAAAGATCAGAGTAAAATTATATTTGATTTCTTCAAGTGTGACCCAAAGAGAGCTGACAGATGTCAAATAATTATAAATTTTCCTTGCAAACAAAACTTTATACTTTAATCTCAATATTTAGAGAAAGGTTTAGAAACCACAAGATACCTGAGAGATTACATTGCCTCTGAAACCAATTTTAAATGGGCCACTGTAAATACTATTTAACAGATTCAATTCACAGAGCGAATTGAATTCTTGGACTTTTGGGTGTCTTATTATGGAAGCATGAGTATTATTTAAAGGGCCCAATGACCCTTTTCTCATCCTTTGGATGTTTGTGTTCAATGTTCTAGATAACAGTTGCTCTCCCTGCCCCTCAATCCCCACTCCCCCACCACCCACCCCACTCTAACCCTAGGTGGAAATGAATCATTTGGTTTTTTCTATGGAGGAATAATATTCCCACCTCTCTTGGCTTTTCCTATGAATCTCCAAATCAATACAGCTATGGTGTTCAGATGACTTTCATTTTTCCTTCTGTCTTTCTTTCCCCTGCAGTATCTTAAGGGAGATACAGAAGAAGCGTAGAATGATGGAAGTCCTAGCAACCAAGGAGGGTGTCCGTTCCCAGACTCAGTCCCAGAGCCAAGCTAGAGGCCTTACCCAGCCTGCTGCCCATCATTCCCTCAGCAACGTCTCCCCCCGGCTTAAAGAGCAGGAAGTACATCCTGCAGTGAATGTAGCCAGTGAGTACATAAGTAGCCTCCAATTTAGGGACACACACACAAGGTCTAGGCCAAGAAAGGCATCTTTGCTCTCAGGCCCTGTAACCCAGGGCACAGCTCTGGGATTCAATGCCAAGCACAGGCCCCAGGAGTGTCAGGCAGTTTTTCTTCATTCCTAGTCTCATATGCTCACTGGACCCACTCTGGCATATACATGGTGTTGGACTTGGCAGGTGGAGGGGTACAAATTGTGAGGTTGATGGAGGGGGCAAATGACACAACCATGTCATCTTAATGGCCAGGCTAATATTATGACTGTGATTCTGGAATTCTTGGGGTAAAGAGCCATGGTTCCTATTTTTTGTTCACCCCTAAATATTTTTTTATCATTCATTTGTGGGTTTTTATCCCATCCATCATCCTAATAATTCTGCTAATCCATCAATAACTAGACATGCTATAAGGTTCAAGATGAGTCTGTCACCGACCCAACCATAGCAGCATGCACTTCCCCAGATTCTTCCAGGAAGACCATTGGGGTAGACTTGGTAGGGATGGGAGGAAAAGATTAACTAGTTTTAAATCAAACCTGCATTTTCTTCCCAGTTTTCTCTTTAATTTCTCTAAGGGGAAAAATATTTGAATCTTCAGGCAACTCTATGAGTCAAATCATGGTGTGGTCAACATAAGAAGCCATCCTTAGTATCTGGATATATCTGATTTATTTTTCTAAGTTGACTATTTTAGGCAACACATTAACTATAATGGTTTTTAACCTGGTACTATTTCTGCTTTTTCATTTCATCCTGCAAAGCAAAGCAGTAAATATTTCCCCTGTGATTACAGCAGTCAAGGAAAGACAGGAAATTCACATTTATCAAGCATCTATTATGCTCACATTTTTTGCCACTCTCCATAAGTCATCCATTTCATTGGCAGAGATCCCCTCAAGTAGGTGGTAGTATACCAGTCTTATAACTGAGGACACTAAGGTTCAGCAACATCGAGGAACTTACTGGAGACAACCCAGCTTAAGGTAACATTCACTTCAAGTGCCTGACTCTGAAGCGCAGGGTCTATCTACTGTACTCTGTAGTGTGAGCAACCAGGGACAAAATAGGGAGGGTACTCACCCTTTCTCAGCACCTCTTTTGCTAGGCTTCTGGAACCAGTGTTTTCTCTGTTCCAGTCATTCTGCCCAACACAAAGATATGGTCTCTACAAAAGGGACAAGAGTCTACATAGTGCACTTCTTGCCCTTGGTATGTACCTGACCTATTCCAAGGGACCAATAGGAGTTTTATTTTCATCCTTGAACTTAGTTACCCAAAGGCACATTGTTCAAATTCAGCACTACCCTGAGAGATGGCAGAAGGTCAAGGACACCTTTCCCTTACTTGCAATTCCTACCACTATTTTCAGTGAGTGAGATGTCACCTCTGGAGAGATTCTCCCAAAGAGCATCAACTTTATTTTCCACCATCTCTACCTTTCCTGAGGGATACTGAAGGTCTTTCCCTTCCATTTGAAGTTATCCTATCAGAGAAACAATTGTCACTGTTCCTTTTTTGCTTTTTTAGCCAAATTTATAGAACAGTCAATGAATAATCCTGTTGGCATGGCAGCTACACTGTAAGTTTAATTACCCTCACAAAAGTCTGGTAGCAGGGTTCCCTGAGTTGAGTAGTCAAGGGAGACTAGAACATGAAAACACTGATCACTATTACTGACAGACTTGGAAACTCCTATGATCTTGGTTGAGAATCAGCTGATTTTCTGAGGTGGGAATAAAAGTTTAAAAGGGATGGGGAATCACATTTTGATTGAGTTCCTATTTTCCTTGAGGCATTGTATTAAAGGTATAACAGAGTTTCCCAAATACTTTATATCACAGTGATTCTAATTAGTATCTGAAATGTTATAAACTAGGGAATGGGATATTTATTTAAATATATAATTCCCTAAAAGAACTTGGCTTGGTTGAAGGTAAACAGGAACCTCATTCCTTTGTACTCAAGGGAGAAACCTCTCTATTCTGTGACCTTTGGTACTGACCCTTGAAAGGAAGAAGGTTCTTTTTCTCTGAATTATGGCCCTGCCATCCCAGCTGCTTTTCTTTTCCTCAGAGGGAAACAGTAATTAAGGATCCAGATGACATGGTCATGTTCTCAAAGCATCATTGAACTATAAGATGTCAGTTATTTTCTGATTCTACAACCCTCCACACAAAAGTATTCTAGTCATTCTTTGGCCAGGAGCCAGACAATGTGAGCTATGTTTAAGAATTATTTTTACAGTGTTGTGACCATTTTGGGTAGGATCCAAATCAGCACTTGCTTTACACAAAGACTCCCTCAGCTTCAATAGAGGTCCAGAGTCAGCTGAGGCAGGAGTGGTGGGAGCCATAGGACTAGAAGCAATGCTTTTTAGGTTCTCTGCACATGGCTCCAACTGCTCCTTCATTCTCCAACTCCATTACAGAACAGTCCCATGAAGAATCAGCAGATGTGTTGCTGGTGAGGATATAGACTATTGGGTGAACAGTTAGTTGTTCATGGACTAGCAAAATGCTTCATTCCTTCACTTTCTTGACTCCTAAGGTTGGCAATGAGTTGTACTATTAGAGGAGACACTTATGAAGTACCTCCCTGGAATCATTGCAGCATTGAGAATCATAGAGGGAGCTAAGAAAGGGGCCACTGGATATTTCCTGTGTGTGTACTTTTACCCTCAGATACTACATCCAATCTTTACTTTTTGATGTCCTAGGCTAGGAAGTGCCAATAACCTCAGGATGAAATCTATAGTCCTTGGGAAATGTGTCTTCATCTAACAGATATTTAACAGTTGGCTTGGAATCACTGATGTCTGTCTTCATCTTCATTCCCTGGATTACTCTATTAGTTTTCTAGGGCTTCCACAACAAAGTACCATAAACTGGGCATCTTAAAACAACATAAATTTATTCTCTTGCAGTTTTAGAAGTTAGAAGTCTGAAATCAAGATGCCAGCAGGGGTATTCTCCCTTTGAAGGCTTTAAAAAAGAATTCTTCCTTGCCTTTTCCTAACTTTTGTCAGTTTCTGTAAGTGCTACTTTGCTTGTAGTCACATTGCTCCAATCTCTGACTCTCTCTCTTATGATCTTCTTCTCTGTGTTTCTCTTTATCTCTGTCTCCTCTTCTTTTATAAGGACATAAGTCAAGTTGGATTTAAGGCCCACACTAATATAATATCATCTCATTTTAACCAATTACATCTTCAAAGACCCTATTTATAAATAAACTCACATTCTGAGGCTCTAGGTGGGCAAGAATTTTTGGAGGATGATATTCTGCTCACTTAATTACTTTTAAAACACTTCATTTATGACTTCCCTATTTGTTTCTCACTCACTTTCCATTCTGAACAGATGTCAGCCCTGCCACTTCTGCTGGTTCAGCTGCATTGCCCAACAACCATTCAGGAACCAGATCAGCTCAGCTGAATAAGACACCAGAACCTGGACAACATGGCAGCAGTGGCCCATGGGAAGAGATGAGGCCTCAGAAAATGAATGCATCTGGGGACCTAGCCTCCTTCTCCTCATTGTACCGACCAGGTTCCAAATCCTCTGGTAAGACCAAAGGAGTCTTTGTGGTAAAATAGAGCCCATTGACAGGGACAACATACTCCTTTTCTTGCCAGGGGAATTTTATTCTTCTGTTACAACCTGACTCACAGAAGTAAGTGGGAATATGAAGGGGGAATATCCTAGGGATCAGCCAGAACATTAGATTCCAGATCAGGGCTGATTCTCCTATCCTCCCCATCTAAGACTCACTCTGGGACAGAAGAATAAAGGAATTCAGGGACATTTTGAGGTGCTCTTCAGGGAAGATGAGTTGCTTTAAATTCCTTCTCCATGCCTAAATTAGTCTGTTCTAGAATGCCAACCTCAGCCTTCCCTGGGGGAAGGTCTTCCTTGGGTAAAGAGCACATGTAGGAAGGAAAACTATTTCTACTGAATCACCCATCTCTCTCTCTCTCTCTCTCTTTTTTCTCTGTCTCCGTCTCATACACACATACACTGTGCATACAATCACAAACCAATCCTACCCTCTTAAACTTTACTTTTAAATTTGGACCCAGGCTTCTTAGCACCCAGTAGTCATGAGTACAATTATGTAGTGAAGTGGATTGAAACAGCCCATTTTTGGGGCTCCACATAGTATAACAAAAAGACATTTTGAATTTTGGAAAAGAAATCTGGCCCTAAGCAAAATGTTCCAGTGGATGAAGCCTATTTGCCTCCTCTCCTTCGTGCATATTTCCACCACTCCTTTTTTGGAAATTTCCATCTCTCCTCTTCCATTGTCAGGTCCACCTACCCAGACTCTTCCATGTTCCTCTTTGCCAAATTTGGTGAAAGGAAAGCAATCAGTATCATTCATTATTCTCATAGATTGAATTTCATATACACTTACTCTTTCTCTTTATGAATGGTTGAACATCAAAGCTAGTTCAGATGGATTATCAGGTAGGAGAGGTATGAGGTAGAGTGGGAGGCTTTCTGGATTGTTACATCATACCTAGGAGGTAACAAACCTTCCCATTGTCAGGCCAGATCTATCTAAAGGTCTTCAGCAGGTTAAAAAAAAAAAATGAACTGTTTTTATCTCCCTTATATATACTCATCCTCTGTCTGGGAGGAAGCCCTAGGGAGTTTCTTTATAGGGGGCTATCTTGTGATTGAAAGCCCAAGAGCTATTTAAGAGAAGTTGTCTAGTGCTTCCTAGCTGCTCAGGTGAGAAGAGAAAGTTGACAGAAGTTTAGAGGTGGGTAGAGATCTTGCATAGTAACCTTAGGCAGGTCCTATACCTGCCCAAAAGTGATCAAGCTTCTCCACCTCCTCCCTCTCACATGTCTTAATGGTATGCAACAGGGGCTGACCTGCTGGAAAAGAATCTTATTGAGATCCAGAACCTACGCCTGCGACTGGAGGAATCTGTCTATATCAATGACCGCCTGAGGGAGAGGCTGGAACATGTACTCAGCAATACTGACCAGGGGAAAAGTAGGAAAAGCTGAAATCTGTTTCTGTCCATATCAGAAGGGCACATAGGTTTTGGGGGCAGAGTTTCATAGTTTTAAAGCATATTAGTATACATTATTTCACATTACTTACAAATTGGGAGGCAGGGAAGGTATATTGTCCCTACTTTATATATGAAATTTCCTAGCACAGGGAGGTCTAAATCTCATTCTCAGGAATGTCTGATGTGCTACCCATTCTTGTAATTCCTTATACCATCTGGTGCTATTCTTAATTGACTGGCAAATAGTGGAACCAAGGTTTCCATGGTACCCAATTCAGTACAGGAAGGACCACATTCCACCTTCATGTCCTTCTACATGCGCTGGATACCACCTGCCACTTATCTATGTGAATGGCCTTCTCATACTCTTCACTCTGGATGCTTTCATTTGAAGGCCCATTCTTCCATACACCTTCTGCCTTGTCAAGCCTAGAAGGATGACAACCAAGGCATTTACAACATTACAACCGCAGCCAAATAGGATCAAAGACCCTGCTTCACAACTGTAGCAATTGCATGCAAGAATGTATGAACATGTAAATGTGTGGCCAACTGTAGTGTACTAGACAAAAACCGAGTCTCAGCCATTTTACATTTTTGTCTCAAAACATGAAGCTGCCAGGTTTTCTGTTTGACTGGGACAGAAACCTTAGTGGGAGCAAGGAAGTGTATGTATGAAAATGCCTGTTACCCAAATGTTTGTCTTGTCCCTGTGATACCTCTATCAACCTCTATAGTCCATGGGTAGGATAGGGTGTCCATACCTGAACTCTGTAACAAGAGGGGCCCCAGGGGAGCAAAGTAGAGTTTTCAGACTGATAGAGGGCTAAAACCAAGCTGAGGCACTCATATTCTATATTCCCTTCTTTCCACATAACCAGTGTAGAAGCAAAGAGAAGAGGTAAAAAGTATAAAAATTGTCTAGGACCACACAATCCAAAGGTGTCATATTTATTCTCAATCTAGACCAGTCTACTTCTTGTAAGATCCCATGTACACATTCCCAATTCCTGGACCCAAGAGTAAATTGTAGGTGCAAGCCTATAATCCTAGCTACTCAGGAAGCTGAGGCAGGAGGGTTGCAAGTTCAATATCAGTCTGGGCAATTTAGAGAGATCCTGTCTCAAATTTAAAAATATATATATAAAGAAATGGGAATATAGCTCAGTGATAAAGTGCCCCTGGGTTCATTTCCCAGTATGCAAAAAAGAAAAAAATAAATTGTTCTTGAAAATCCACGTCATGTCATCTTTCTAGATAATCAGTCACTGACTGTCAATTAGATAGCAGCTTAGTGTCACTCTGCCTGCCCTCCTACTTCTAGATGAGTGTAAAAGCAGGAGGGGAAAGAATATCAATTTTTGGTTTGGAGCAGTCAGTGAAGAGAATCCCTTAAGTCCCTCCAGACTCCATTGCAGCTCTGTCTTTCCCTTCCTAGGTACTGTGGTCTCAGATGGCTCCCTTCCAAACCCTGGTTCACAAACTCAGACTTACTCTTCTGGCTCTGACCAGTACATCCTGTGACATGATGCCTGGAGGAGCTAGAAGAATCCTCTTCAGAATTTTTCCTGCCCTATCCAACTTGGGTGTGGACTCGGAGGTATCAAACATTACCTTTTAATGAATTGATCAAATTAATAAATTATTATTTAAAATTATTGTTTGCATATATTTATTGAATACTACAAAGAGTAAAATATTTGTAGAAGAGAATAAAAGCCAGAATGACCTAAAATTCATAGAAAAATTTAAAGGAAAAATGAGTTTTCTCTCTTCACTATCCCTACTTTAGAAAAAAGAAAGTCCACTGATGGGGAAAGGTAAGAAATAGTTTTAGAACTCCTTTACTCCCATTACAGGCTCAGAGAGAACAGAAAAACCATCATGTGTGGGAAAATAGCAGGATGAAATCTGACTATTGTAGGTGAGAAACCAATCAAGCATAGAGTTTCCTCAAGCCTGGAAAACAGCAACTGTCAAAATTTCAAAATGATAAAAATAATATATTTTAGGGACGGGGTTGTGGCTCAGTGGTAGAGCACTTGCCTAGCATGTGTGAGGCACTGGGCCCAATTCTCAGCACCACATATAAATAAATGAATAAAAATAAAGGTCTATCAACATCTAAAATTTTTTTTTAAATAATATATTTTAATATTTGTAGAGAGAGCAAATTTTATTTTGATATTTTTCAAACTAAGAAGAGATTTATATTAATTAGATGATATATAAATACCTAATAAGATGGGCACTAGTAACCAGAATGTTTCACTAAGAGCAAGTTAAGCCATGTCACACTGAATTAGAAGGTCAAAGACTGGCCAGAAAGCTAAATCAAGGGTAAAAGTTAGGCCCATCTGCTCTATACTGTTCATGGTATAACTTGGTTTTAAGAATACTTCTGGGGCTGGGGCTGTAGCTTAGTAGCAGAGCATTCGCCTAGCATGTATAAGGCATGGGGTTCGATCCTTAGCACCACATAAAAAATAAACATCTACAACTACAAAAAAAAAAAAAAAGAAACTTCTGAATGCCAGCTTTTTAACTAGAGTTTTCAAAAGGCGATAAAGGAATATTTTATGAAAAGAAGTTACCTGAGAAAAAAGGACTATATTGTTACAGTATCTTCAAATGTTTGAACAACTATCATGTGAAATTGAAATTAGACTTTGTCTATGGAGTTGGAAGTCAGAACAAACACCAGTGTGTGAAAGTAATATGGAGACCTAAATGGACTTGTTGAAGAGAGTAATTTCAACAAATTAGAACTGTCCAATCACAGACATATCATGACTCATTATGCAAAGAGCTCCGTTTGGAAGTGTTCAAGGCCAGAGCAAAAGATGTCTCCTCATGAGGAATGCCTCAGAGGGAGTTCATGAAAGGAGAACTTGCTGGCCCTGAGGAACAACTCAAGTGCAGGATTTCTATGATTCCTTAATCAAAATCCATGCGTTGGCCTTTTAAACAAATAGATGTATTGCATAGTTTTTATATGCTTGTTTTCATTGGATTACCTTTCTGATCTTCTCACAAAAGTCCTCATACTGTTTCAACAGCTCTTAGACCTCTCTTCAACCTCCCACAAATATACTTGGTACATCCCCTGAGGCCTGGTCACTAAACTCAATTTCCTGAAATTCAAACATTAGTCTTATTTCCCTGCACTCAGAGAAGTGCAGGTCATCCCAGGGGTATTACTTGGCTATGTTGACTAGCTCTGCCTCAGATACCAGTAGTGGTTCTTCCCTTTACTTTTGCCTTTGATCTTAGTGCCCGCCTGGGTATGACTGGGTTCACCCTCGCCCGCCTGGGTATGACTGGGTTCACCCTCCAGCTGACAGACAGTTCTGCAGTACTGAGAAAGTGCCCCCCTCCTTTATCTGCCTTCACAGTCAGGACTCATTAGAGCACTTCAAGAAGACAAGGTTCCTAGGGAAGCTCTGTAGTCTTCTCAACCCCACCTTCAAGATCTCATACTGAAAATCAAGCAAAAGAAGATGGAGTGACAGAAGCTTTCAAAGAACTGGAAAGAGAAGCAAGAGGAGAAATTGTATTTCCAGGAGAAATGTCTGTCCTTCCAGAAACACTTTGAATAAAGTACACTGCCCCAAATGAGCTGAAATTGACTAGAGCAAAACAGTAGTTGCCTATAGACTCTAATATATTCAATTATGGGATACTGACCTAGGCTTTATTGGAGGGGTTATATAATAAAAAACTGTGTTTTATAATATTTTCCTAAAACAAATTTTAACACCTTAAAAACATCTGAACCCAAAGAGTCAAGGCAGGTACCATGTTGGCCTCTATTAAATTACTTACAGCTATTTATCCCTGCAATAGCACTAGGTAGTGGGTTTGCCACTACTCACAGTATTTTTTGCTTTGGGTTTGGGTTTTGGTAAACAATGTAGACTGTCAGTTATTTACAACAGTCTTGAATTCCTCGTTGGTATAACTATAATAAAATCCATCTCATATGGTTGTTGGGAGCATTAAATTAAAAGCTTATAGAGTGCTAAGCAATGCATATTCAATATATTTAATACCTATATCTTGTGGTTTGGGGTGCTCTAAAAATGCACAAACCATATTATTTCACCTGATATATATACTTTTTGCATTTTCTAATCCTTCTGGACTCAATCATTCTTGCTTTCTCAGGAGAGCATGCTTAGCCCTCTGCTTCCTCTCTCAGTATTCCTTTTCAATCTAATCTCTCTTGACTTCAAAAAGAATGTAGAGGGACTGGGGATGTAGCTCAGTTGGTAGAGTGCTTGCCTTTCGAGCACAAGGCCCTGGGTTCAACCCCTGACACTGCAAAAAAAAAAAAAAAAAGAATGTAGATACTGCCTTCAGAAACTCAATTTCCTTACATATATAAACTCTAATTTTTAAAAAATATTGTAGTGTTTGATTATGCCTTCGCTTCCCTCTATCTAGCATTCCTGGTCTCCTGAGCTTGCACAATATGAGCCAGCCTTTCTGTCTTAGTCACTGTCAGCATGCTCACCTACCATGCATCCTTGAGCAAGAAACCAAGTCTTATTTATCAGAAAAAAGGATAGTTTTAATAAAGATAGTGTTAACAAGATGGTTTCTCTCATGAGATCAGCATACAACTGTCCTTGCCTTATAGCCCAAGGAAGTAATTATATCTATAATACTTGATGCATTTATTCCTTATCACAACTTAGGGTTCACTTACTACCATTGTTCTTTCCCTCCCCCGCCCCATACTTCTTAATAGCTAACACTTTGTGTAGTCTGACATCTATTCTTGGTTTGGCTACCATGATAGTCACGATAATTTGTCTTGCAGACCTTCACAAAATGACATGGAGCTTAAAGACCGAGGGCCCCAGCTGCAATGCTTTATAATCCATCTTTTTTCCCCAGTACTGAAGATTAAACTTAGGGGCATTCTATTACTGAACTACAACCTCCACTCTTTTTATTTTTTATTTTGAGGCAGGGTCTTACTCAGTTGCTGAGTCATGAATTTGTGATCCTCCTGCCTCAGCCTCCCAAGTCTCTGGGATTACAGTTTTGCACCATCACTCCTGCCTTTAAAATCCATCTCTAAGGTCATACTTTCCATGGGTTGCTCATTAAGTGTGGTGGGGATACTAAGGTATACCTGCAACTGGAAGACATGGGACTCTTTATTGGTTGACTTTGACCTAAATGACTCCATGATGGTTTTTCTACAGCCAGCAGTCTTGGTTGCTTCCACTCAAACTTCTGTCCCTTTCTTCCTCACTCAGGGTCAGATTTGCTTTGTGGCCTGAAGGCTCTGCTATCTTTCCTAAGCATCTTCCTATATCCTTTCAGACAGGCATTTTCCTTAAGTCTTTGCCTATTTAAGCCTGCTCACTATTGTCTTCATGGAGGATCCAAAATAATAACTGCTATGCTGTCAGTCCCTTCCATCTCTATCTGCTATACCCTTTGGACTATGGTTGGTTCCGAAATAGCTGTCCTGATATTTCTCCCCTCCTCTCTCCATGCCTCACCTTGTCTCACAACCACAAAGGAATCTGTGCTGTTATCATTACTAACATGCTTATTAAGCCCATAAATATACATAGTACTGTGCTGGTGATCCTTTATTAGTTTGTAGTCACCTGGCACATACCCATGATCACGGGATGTTCAGAGAGCAGAACAAAACCATTAAATCAGAAAGAAATCAATCCAGCTGGGAGGGACTTCCAATGGAAAAATCATTTCTTCTTCAGGTGACATTTACTAGAATAGTCCTACTGGCACTATCTGTTAAGGTCAAATAGTGAGAGACATCAAAGTAGGAAGGATAAACTGTGGTATATTCCAACAGTGGATATTATATAGCAGTGATGAATGAATAATGTTTGAATCACTATGACCAAATTTAAATTTACTTTTAGATTAAATACCACTTGGTGATCAGTGTGAGAAACCCTTAAAAAGAAAGTAAGTCAGCATTGAACAAGACCTTAGGGAAGATGGAGAAAAGAAGTTCAGAGGAAGAAATGAGGAAAATCTTGAGTTACTCTGTGCTTAAATTCTGACTACATCTGAGCTTCTCTGGGCACAGGGTTCCAGAGGAGGAATTTCAGAGAATGATCTCTCCTTTGCATAATTCCAGCATTGGACAAGGTGAGAATAATAGGACTGGACTAATCTCAAAGAAGAGAATAATTTATCATTGTAAATCCAAGATCAATGCAGGGATAATTTCATCACTCAGTGGTAGGAAATGGGGGAGTCACTTATGGCTCCAGTTTATAGCTAACAAAGTTGAGGTTACATAGACAGTAGCATTAGGGATGAGAATAACTCTGATCTTCTGAACTCAAGAAATTGGATGACTCATGATCACTCACAATCAGCTCCAGGAGTACAGTGATGAGACCACCAACTTAAAGTCTGAGACTCAGTCTGCCAGATAGTAAGAGCATGCCTTTCCATTTCCAGGGAAGTTCTGTTTTTCCAGTTTGTAGAATGAGGGAGCAAGGGGAAAGGCAGAAAAGCAGAGTTGGGCAGCAAATGGATTTTATGTGCAGGTACTGCCTGAAAAGCATCTTGAAAGGAATTATTTCACTCCTCAGCACTTACTTCCAGTGCTAAGCAACTCTGAGAGGATCTGTGTGCTAACATAAAAGGATATTTCTCAGTGAACTCTTTGGTGTTAAAGGGGACTTTCTTAGGGGAATCCAACCAAATACTGACCTAAGCCCAGGATGTAACACTTGTTAACCTGCAGATGAAGCACTAAGAGTAAGGCCTTGCCTAATCTCAGAATTTGTCAAATCTCACAAGTCAAAATGGAATATGCTTTCACTTACCACCAAAGCAGGATCCACAATTTGGTTTGTCCTTCTACCTTATGACAAATGCCATGGCCCTGGGAGCTCAGGTGAGTACCACAGTTCTCATTGGACGACCCAGCCCAGAATGGGAACAGGGATGTCTTTACTTGCCTAGTGCTATTTAACAAATCACATAGAACTAACTTGTTGAAAAATGAGTTCTCCTGCAGAAAATAGCTCAATTCCCCTCTTCACACAGTCATAGCTATCGTAGAAAATCATAGAGTGGATGAGGTTTCCTGTAAATCTCTTGCTTTCTTGTATAAGAACAATAGGAGACAACTAAAAAATCTAATGAAAAAAAAAATCATCATGCTTTTTAACCAAGCTTTGGCTATTAAGAAAATAAGTAATTGGACAATAGAAAACAGAATAAGTCTTTATCTAATCTCAGAATTTGTCAAATCTCAGAAGTCTCTAAAGTCAAATCTCACTTAACATGTGGAATTGATTAAACAGTTATTGGAGGCTCAAAAAACAAAAAGCAAACAGCAAATGAACACAGGTAAAAAGGGCAGGAAGTGATTATCACACCTAGGGCTGGAAAATCAAAAGGAATATGCCAGAATTGTTAGTCTGGAAACTTGGATGAGCTGAGACCAAGGGCTCTGAGATGAGAATATTGTCTAACTATTGCTGTTAACTTAGGTTATCAGAGGGGGTGCTCCAGAACTAGACTCAAACCCTAAGTGTTTGGGGATTAGTGCCAAGTTAGTGCTTGTTTTTCAGGAATTAGGAGGTACCCTGAAAGGCTGGCACAAGGCCTCTGAGGAATGGGTAAAGTTCACTTCTGCCAGTACCTCCAGAACCAACATGTAATCTAATAGAGCTAGAATCAAGACCTCCAAGGAAGGGGCAAGGCCAAACTGATGCTCTTTCCTCAGGAGATCTGTAAGGGGCATCCTTGCTCCTGGGACTCAGCAGGAGGCACTGGGCAGTTGGTGCTGGCGTCTAGGAGAGAACATAGACTAGTTCTGGAGTATGGGGGACAACCTAGAATCTGGGACCAACTGTAACTACTGGAAACAACTGCCAAGGTAAAGAACTGTTACCCATGTGAGGTTGAAAATCAACAGTGAGCAAATAAATAGTAAGTAGCAAATCTCTATTTTCTTACCTTCCAGTTACTTTCTATTGCTAATTTTCACTTACCACTTAATTCCTGTTGCTTCCTGTCACTAATCTCCTATTAGCAGATCTAACAGGCAGTCAGATGTTTTTGTAGGTACCAGGAAATGTGTTTAAAGCTGAAATATAGTAGCTTTAACAACACACCCTTACATCCTCAACACAATTTCTTTATCCACAAATCTTTTCTTTTGCTAAGAACCACCACTGGTGCTTGCGCCTCCATTAAATCCTTGCATGAACATTTCATGAGTTTGAAAAGCTTCTTCTGAGTCTTCCTAACTGAACTTTGTTGCCTTCACTGGGCTTTTTTTCTCCCTATCTAAACAGATCTCTCTGGTCTTTTTCCTCTTACTTCAGTGGCAATGGAGTGAGAGAGAAGGACCTGAAGGATGATGTCTTTTTTAAACAGAGTCATTTGGAGATGAGGCCTGATCACTATTGCTACTACTAGATATGAGTAATTCCAGTACAAATGAACAAAAGACAAATCAGAGAACCAGGTTCCAAGCATTTCAAGTCTAAATACCTGGGTAGCATGAACTCCTCCTCTCATGGGCTGTCAGTAGTAGACAAACTAGTACATCATCAAGGAAATCAACCAAGTTAATAGCCCTCCTTCATTTAATCATCTTTAATAGAGAAAATAATCAAGAATCTTAGTTCAAAAGGAAGGGAAAAGAGTTCAGAAAAACTTTTTATTTTTTTGGTACCAGGGATTAAACCCAGGGCCATTTAACTTCTGAGCCACATCACCAACCTTTTTTAAATATTTTATTTAGAGACAGGGTATCACTGAGTTACTTAGGGCCTCACCAAGTTGCTGATCTTGAACTCACAATTATAGGTGGGCACCACCTTGCCTGGTGAAAGCTAATTTTTGATGGCATGAAGGGTGTGCATAGGAAGAACAAAATGAAAAAGAGTTTGTAAGACCAATCTGTCTGATAACTGACATATATTATGAAAGTTCTGTTGACACAGGGGAAAATTGTGCTCAGACAAGAAAAAACAGCTTCTTAGCAGCCTCTAGAAGTGCATGGGAATCCTACACACGAAGTCAATTTATGCAGAGCATGAAAGAAACTAGAATGAATGAGTTAGGGAAGATAACCTAGAGGGAGTTGCAATTATCTGATGGGTACACCACTACCATCACTCATTCAGAGTCCAGGAATTTAATTTTGGGGGAAAAATATAAATTTTAGGGGAAAAAATATAAATTTTATACTTTGTGGACAAGAAGGGAAAACTAATAATAAAGAGAGTTAGAATTTTCAATTTGCAAATGAACATCCCTATCATTTCTATTAACATAAAATATAATACACATTTACTTTATCTTCTGTGTTTAAGGTACAAATATTATCTAAAATGCATCTCCACTTTTTGTTTTAAGTAATATAGAAAGTTGACAGTATTATTTGTGATACAAGCATAGAGACAAATATTAAACTGCTATAGATGATTGCTGATCATGTTATTTTTATAATTGAAAGAAGTATTTCAAATATATTAACAAAAAAAGGTTACTTAACCACTTTTAAAAACAATTTAGTTGTAGATGGACACAACACCTTTATTTTGCTTATTTATTTATTTATTTTTACATGGTGCTGAGGACGGAACCCAGTGCCTCACACATACTAGGCAAGAGCTCTACCACTGAGCTATAGCCCCAGCCCCTATTTAAGTTTTTCATCTTAAAATGGGAGAGTTTCAGAATCTGGACTTTATGTCCTTCAAGTTTTAATATTCCTTGGGACTAAATATAAATAATTTTAAAAATCTAGTTTTACTTTAAGTTGATAGAATCCAATGGCATTTATGCAGAGTACACTAAAAATGGGCAGTAATTATTAAAAATGCTCAAGAGTGATGATCCAGGTGCAGATTCCATTTCTATCCTCATAACCTGAGCAACTGAGCAAATAAATTATTTGACCTCCCTAATCCTCAGTTTCTTTTCTGGTACACTATAAACATTAACATTTCCATTAAAGTTAATAGGCAATTTAAATGAACTTATGGGTGTACAGTGCTTAACATAATAACTGGTGTATAATTGCTCAATAAATGGCATCTATTATTATGTTTACTATTATCATTGTGAACTCATCAGTGGGTAATATCATGCAAGCACTTGGTTTTAAACAGCACTTGATAGTTTTCAAAATGAAGTATTTAGACTGAATATCTTTTTCTGACACAATGTCAAGTCCAGTAATTACTGCAGAAGAGAGTTCAGAAAAGTGTTTTGAGACATTTCACAAAACAATAGTACCATGTAGTTAGATGTGGAGCAGAGTAGGGTGAAATAATAACTTTCATTTGTGCTAGTGCATACATACATGTGTGTGTGTGTATTAAACCCAGGGCAGCTCTATCACTGAGCTACATCACCAGCCCTTTTTATTTTTTATTTTAGGACAGGTCTCACTAAATTACCCAGACTGGCCGGGAACTTGCTATCTTCCTCAGCTTCCCAAACCTCTGGGATTACAAGTGTGCACCACCATACCCAGCAGGATAACCACTTTCAAAAAAAAAAAAAGTCCCCATATTTCTTCCTTCAACTTTTTATAAATGTTTGCTACATAAATGGAAGTGTCTGGGATCACACATGTGATACCACCAGTATAGTCACACCCAGCAACAGAGTCATAGATAGAGGTATTCCAAGGATCTTTCCCAGTCTTAGGATTCAGTCTAAGTTAGAATGAATGTTCAGGAGAAAGGTGTTGAATCAGATGATCACTCTCCCCTTCCATGCTTCAGCATCTCTTCACAATCTCATTTGCAACACCACTAAATGCCACTACCCACTCAGGTCACCGATCACCAAACACCCAAGAGCCAAATTTTATCATAGTCTATAGAAAGATTGCATTCAAGGGCCATATTCAGTTGCTTTTTGGAGACCTTCATCAAATTATTCAAGATTCCTCTCAAATTCTGTCCTGAAAAAAAAAAAGAATAAAGAAAATTATCAGATACACATGTTATCATAAAATGGATGTCCATTATTTATATTCAAGGATGGTAATTGTAAAATGATCAAGTGCAGATGACATCTAAAATTGACAATTATAAGAATATTTATAGAGAGCTGGAGTTGTAGTTCAGTGGTAGAGCACTTGCCTAGCACATGTGAGGCACTGGGTTTCATCCTTGGCACCACACAAAAATAAATAAATAAATAAAATAAAAGTATGTCTATCTGTGATTAAAAGTATATTTTAAAAAAAGAATATAGAAGTGAAAAAGCAAAAGCAAAAACAAGCTACAGGTATGTAGCTTGGTGGTAGATAAAGTACTCACAGAACATGCCTGAAGCCATGGATGCAATTCTGGAACTGCATAATAAAAAATTTTTTAGAATCTGTGTTAGTCAGCTTTTTATTCCTGTAACCAAAATACCCAACAAGAACAACTTAGAGGAGAAAAGATTTATTTTAGCTCACAGTTTCATAGGTTTCAGTCCATGGTCAGCTGCCTTTGTAGTTGGCTGCTCTAAGCCTGAGGTAAAGCCAGATAATCATGGTGGAAAGGCAAAGCAGAGGGAAACTGTCCACCTCATGGCAGCTGGGAAGCAGAGAACAAAGGGCGGAGAGAAGATAAACCTTTCCAGGGCATGCCTCCAACTAGGTCCCACTTTCCAGCTATCAATGTATTAATCCACCAATGAGATCAGAACCCTCATGATCAAGTTATGTCCTACAAGCCCACCTCTGAACACATGAGCCTTTGGCAGATATTTCAGATCCAAACCATAAGAGCACCCTACAAGCAGACATGGTAGTGAAGGGTGACATTAGGAGCTCAAAATTGACAGCAATTTATATGAAACTCCAAGAATATGTGGGGAAAAGGAAATCACTATAATTTGTGGGTATATTAAAAATAGTGAAGTTGGTGAGGGAGGAGGATTACAAGTTCAAGACCAGCCTGGGCAATTTAGCAAGACTGTTTCAAAATTTAAAAAAATAAGAATAAAAAACAACTGAAGATGTATCTCAGTAATAAAGCACCCCTGGGTTCAATCCCCAGTAGCAAAATTTAATTGACTAATTAATTAATTAATTATTTGAAAAGGCTCAGTTGTAGAACACTTGGCTTTGCTTTTTGCAAGGTCCCATGTTCAATCCCCAGTACGGAAAAACAAACACAAACACAAAACAAACAGAAACACTGATTTATTTCCTTAACTCCCAGATGCCAGAATCTGCTGAAGTAGGTCTCACTGGGTCAAACCAAGCTGCTCAACCCTGCATGTGCTCCTCCCAGGAACTCTGGAGCCATCCTGTTCCCCTGCCTTCCCAGCTTCAAAAGGCTGCCAGCACTGCTTGGTTTCTGCCCCTTCCTCCATGTCAGCACTAGCAAAGGCACGTCCTTGACTTGTCCTTATATCACCTCCCTCTCACCTGTTTTTGTCATCACATCTTTATCTTACTCTGGCCCCCTCATCTAACTTTAGAAGCATTTGTGCTTCCACTGGGCCAACCAGGATAAAATTCTGGATGGTCTCTCTATTTTTAGATGACCTGGTTAGCAACTTACCTTCATCTTCAAACTTAACTCCCTTACCAAATGACATAACATGTTCCTAAGTTCATGAACTAGGATGTGGACATTTTAAGAGACAGTCCTGCTACCCTAGGCCTCTCCATTAACTCTCTTTAATGAGGAAAAGGCACCAGCTCCCCCCAAAATCTGGTCTTCTTTCTTTGTTAATCATTTTTTTTTTAAATTTGGACTCCCTCAATTTATATATTTTATAGTAGGAATAATTAATTTCTTTTTTGTTTTATTTATTTATTTATTTTGGTACTAGGGATTGAACCCAGGGGCACTTAACCACTGAGCCACCTCCCCAGCCCCTTTTTTATTTTTTATTTTAAGGCCGGGTCTTGCTTAGTCACTTAGAGCTTCACTAAGTTGCTGAGGCTGGATTTGAACTCGCCATCCTCCTGCCTCAGCCTCTTGAGCCACTGGGATTACAGGCCTGTGCCACCACACCCAGCAGAATAATAAATTTCTACTGCAAAAAAATTTGAGGATCCTAAAAAGCTCAGAAAGAATGTCAGAGTTACCCATAATTATACAGATTATTGCTGTAATATTTTGGCGTATTTCTAAACCTCTGTTACCTCTCTACGCATGTATGAATTTTTGCTTCTGAAGCATTGAATCCTGCTAATTTATCACATAAATAAGACAGACACCACAAACCACAGACTGTGAAAGGAATCCTACACAGCCATGGGTCACTGTATACCTATGGGCATGTGGTGGCAGCAGGCGGGTGGGGGGGATGGCAATGATCATTGTCTTCTTGTGAAGTCACTCACACATTACACCTTATAGGATTGGAGGAATATCATGTGAAACTAATCCCATTGTAAAATATCAAAAAATACAACCTTTCAGAATTAGATTTTCTGATTTTCATGTTTGTTTCACAAAACATGACAATCATCACTGAGGCCTGGTGCCCTAAATACATACACTGTACAAGTATTAAATTCAAGATATATGAAAAACAAGATGGCAGTAATTAGAGGGTTGTGGTTGTGACTCAGTGGTAGAGTGCTTGCCTAGCTCATGTGAGGCACTGGGTTCCAGCCTCAGCACCACATAAAGACTAAAAAAAATAAAGGTATTGTGTCTGTCAATAAAGGAAAAAAAAGATGGCAGTAATTAAAAATAGTTACACAAACCTCCCACATCAAGGGGAACATAGATTCAGCCTTTTGCCAGTGTTCCTAATTTGGCATCTTCTCAAATTAGAATCTCTTAGCTTCATTTCTGATGCATAATCACGTCTCTGCCCTCAACTTGCTTACGGAGAGGGAACATTTCCTCCCTGTGTCATAGAATCATTTTTGCCAATGTTGCTAAATAAAAAGAATCTCCAAGGTGTGTGCCTATAAACCCAGCTACTCAGGAGGCTGAGGGGAGAGGATCACAAGTTCAAGGCCAGCCTCAGTAACTTAGTGAGCCCCTATCTCAAAATAAAAAGGACTGGGGATATAGCTCAGTGGTGAAGTACTTACCTAGCATGTGTGGGACCCTGGGTTCAATCCCTGGTACCTACCCTAGAGAATGTAGGCTGGATGACTTGAATTTTTTTCCTCACATCCTTGTTGGAAGTAGTCTTTTTTTCTGTCCATAGTATGTAGATAGGGCAAATCGATATGTATTACATGATAAATTTCCTGATTCCCCTAAACTTTTGAGGGAAATTTTACTCTATAATATACCAAAGAAGTTTTGACATTTCACCTTAATTTATTGTAGGTCACTTTTGGGTGCAAGTTTTGATCAACCAACCAAGTAAACAGTGGGAGCCTCTCCCAGCAGCTCAGACGAACACAATGGATACAGAATCTCTAGTTAGTGCGCCTAAATCAATGAATGAACTCAGATTGGTTCAACATTATATTTCAATCTCCTGCTTCTTCATCCTTACTATTCATTGCCATAATTGTATATCCCAGGAATTTTGTCCATATAAACTGGCCAAGTCTTACAATGTTTCTGGTTGTATTTCACCTTCTCATTAGTCATGGCACTTCATATATTTCCCTCTGGGATTTGCTGAGACTTGATTCTGATTATTTGTCCAAAGTAATGAAACCTGATGGTAGTAAATCCTAATGAGGATAGCAGACCCCTGTGAGGCAAACTACATAGGGGAGGCCATTGGAGGTTCTTCAGGCAAATGGAGGTGGACCTCTCAAATAAGGAAGGAAAGGCTACTTATCATGCTTAGTGGTGGGAAGGTGGGTTTCAAGATTTGAAACTTCATCAGAATCAAGCCATATGACGCCATCCCTAATGTTAACATAAGAGATTCTGTGAGAGTTTACAAGACTCGGGCCTACAGTTCCATTTTTTTTTTTTTCCTTGTTTCTTGTTTAAGACAGTCATAGAAGTTTTCAGGTCCCTAACTTGAGCTAGAATTTCTTTTTACTCATTTTATTCTTTTTTTCCACATTTTTTTATCGGTGCATTATAGTTGTGTATAATGATGGGATCTGTTGTTACATATTCATTACATGCACACAATGTAACAATATAATTTGACCAGTATCACTCCCTAGCACTTCCCCCTCCTTCCCCACCTCCCACCTCTTGGTCTCTTCCCTCTATTGATCTCCCTTTGATTTTCATGAGATCACCCCATCCCACCTTTCTTTCCCTTTTTCCTCTCTAGCTTCCACTTGAGAGAAAACATATGACCCTTGACCTTCTGAGTTTGGCTTACTTCGCTTAACATAATGGTCTCTAGTTCCATCCGTTTTCTTGCAAATGACAATTTCATTTTTTCTTTATGGATGAATAAAACCCCATTGTGGATATATACCACATTTTCTTTATTCATTAAGCTAGAAATTTAGGGTTGTAAGCTCATCGTTTTGTTTTTCCTATTCCTCTGGTGCACTGAAAAGCAATTAACCATAAGAAGTATTCTGTTACTGTAACTAATACCTGAGATAATCAACATATAAAGAGAAAATGTTTGTTATGGCTCACAGTTTTAAGAGGTATAGTTTACATCTAAAGTATCCCACAAAGGCCCATGTGTTAAAGTCTTGATCCCAGTTTGATGCAATTGGGAGGTGGTGGAAACTTTAAGAGTCAAGGCTTAGTGATGGGTTTTAGGTCAGTTAGGAGAGTACCCTGAAAGGGGATTGTAGGAACACAGCCCTTTTCTCTCTCTCTTGATTCCTGGTCATGAGATGACAGCTTTGTTCCACCTCATGCTCCCTGTAATGCATGCACTGCTTCCCTGTAGGCCAAAACCAATGGGGTCAAGTCATTAACTAATAAACCTGGGAGCCAAAAATAAACCTTTTCTCTTTATAAGTTGATTATCTCAATTATTTGTTCAGTAAGGGAAAGCTAAATAATACAGAAAGTTGGTATTAAGTGGGGTCATTGCTGTGACTATTCCTGATTATGTGGGAAAGCATTTGGAAGTGATTCATTGTAGGAGTTTGGAAAAGTTTGAAAAAGCAGGTTAGAGAAAGTTTAGAATACCTGAAGGGAGCTTAACAGGTGATTCTGGTGAGGGCTCAAAAAACTAGAATTCTGATATGGAGATAGTAAAGGCAAGGCTGATGAGGTTTCAGATGGAAATGAGGATTCTGTTGGGAATTAGAGTAAAGGTCACCCATGTTACATGATTGCCAAAAATTTGGCTTTCTTTTGTCCATGCACAAAGACTTCGTGGGAGGTTGAGCTTAAATATGATGGACTAGTTTATCTGGCAGAGGAAACCTCAAAGCACTCAATCTGTGGCATGGGTATTATTCATTTCCATCTGAAACCTGGCTGCTTTTAAGCAAGTTTGCAGTGAGAAAAAGAAACAAAAAGGAACAGAGCAGAGATCACTATTTGTCTACTTTGCCCTCTCAGATTCTAATTTATTTTTGACCTCCTGAAGGTATGTCCCTTCTTCAAGCCTGTGACCTTCTCTCTGGGGGTGCAGGAGATAACTTGAGAATTGTGATATTTTTGGCAATGTTACTATGAATTGTTTCATGGGTAGAAATTAACTCAAATAATTACGTTTATTGACCCTCCCAGAACTTAAACCTTAGAAAAATAACAATTGAATATTTAGTTTTCCTCCAAAGAGAAATTAGAAGTGACAAGTTCCAGTGTTTGAGAAGTTAGCCCTGGGTATTAAGCTCAAAATGGAAGCTCTTGCATTCACCCTGGGGCTGAAGTGAAACATCAATAAAAGTTGGTTGCAAGGAGGTTTCTTAATCCACAAGATACATTGCTTTAACCAAAAGAAAGTTATGTTTCCATTGGATTCTGGACTCTTCTAGGTTTGCATATGGAAGTTATAGAAACTTACATTCTGAGGGAAATAAAGAACAACTTATAGGAGGGCAATTGGTCTGCCAGTCTAGTCTCAAAATTATTTGACTAATAGGTGTTCTCATGAGCCCAAAAATGTGTTCTATCACATGACTTTGCCTGTCATGTCCCCAGTGTCCAAAGCCTCCCCAGGATGACAGTTAAAAGAATTTGAAAGAGCAGAGGACCAAAGAGACTCATTAAAAAAGGGTATGTTGGGCTAGGGATATAGCTCAGTTGGTAGACTGCTTGTCTCACCTTCACATGGTGATGGGTTCTAATCCCTAACACCACTTAAGAAAAGGATGAGTACATTAGAGTCCTAGTTTCTGAGTAGACACTTTTCACATGTGAGTTGCAGTGTCCCCACCCCTTTCTGACTGAATACATTACATTTATTGACCCGCCCAGAACTTAAACCTTAGAAAAATAACAATTGAATATTTAGTTTTCCTCCAAAGAGAAATTAGAAGTGACAAGTTCTAATTGGTCTGCCAGTCTAGTCTTGAAATTATTTGACTAATAGGTGTTCTCATGAGCCCAAAAATTTGTTCTGTCACATGACTTCCCCTGTCATGTCCCCAGTGTCCAAAGCCTCCCCCTGTGTCTAAATTTAGGGCACCTGTATAGCGTGTACTTACAATTTTATTTTGTCTTGGTAACCATCTTTAAATATGTTTAACTTTTTCATACCAAAAGTAGGACTCAGTCACTCTTGACACAGTTTCTAATACTATATATATCCCACTCAAGTGGATCCCAGTAGGTGGTCAGAGATATTTAGAGATATCTCTCCCACCTTGTAGGCTGGGCTTTCTTCTTTCCCTCTGTTTCCTTTAAATGGATCATTCAGACATTTGCCCATGAATTTAAAGTGACCACCTATCAGTCACAGTATGACTTCCTTGAACTTGTGTCTGCTTGCTTTAAACTCACCAATTAAAGTTCCCCAAGAGAAATGCTTGTATAATGCCCATGGAACTAATATAGGGGTTGGCACAAGAGTCCTCCCCCTTCTTACTCCTTCTCTCTCTCTTCTCCATGACCTCCTCCCTATGTGTGACTTCTGGGTATGCTGACCCTTCAAAATTTCTAAGTTTTTTTTTTTTTTTTTTTTTTTTAACTCAAATTTTCACATGTGATTGTTGTCATAAGGCCCAATCTGGTCCCTGGTGGTGAGGTCACCCTGAGGAGATCATGCAGATGTATCTCCTGCTGAAGTTCTTCTTTCTGGGTCTCTGATGGCAGCTGGAAACAATAGCTAGCAGCTAAACTGATAGCTCAAAGAGTTTCACTCAAAACAACATGATATGCAAAATTCAACTGCATTATACACCAGGAGTAATATCTTCAGAAAGAATTCAGACAGCATTTCAGCAATTGAGAACTTAGCAGCCTATAGGCCCTTGTTTAGGAGCATTGCCTTCCCTTGGGAGCAAAGACCCAGTACTTTCACATTCTAAATCAAAAATGCCACATCTCATTCAGGACTCCCAACCTGAAAACAAAGCACCAATTGAAAGTTTTCAACCCCTAGACTCTGGAACTCCTGGAAGCTGCAGGAGTCAGAGCACTGGCACAGATCTGAGATATGAGATTGTTCCTGGAAAACAAAGAACAGTGGGACTCTTCCCTACCCCCCACATTTCTTTTCTCTTTCATTGTATTGCTTAATCAGGTCATTCTTCTCAAGCTTCAATTCCTCTTTTCTACCTTCCCCTCAGAAGTAGGAAATTCCTATGGCTCCTGTCACTTTCCTTTGTTCTATTTGAGCAAATTTCAAGTCCAATGCTTTAGTTAGGTCTTCATGATTTTAGCACTTCCAATCCAGGTTTGAAGGTCTCAGGGCATTTGACTGTTTGAAAATGGTGAACATTCAAACCAAGTCAGTCCTTGAAAAAGAACTCGAATTGGACAGAAAACCAGCCATGAAGCTCAGTACTATTTATTCATATCAAAGAACCACTGGGTCAGGGCCAAAGTGCAGAAAACATGATCTGTCATGTTTACCCGACTTTTTGTTTCTATTTCCTTTATGTTAAACTTTAGATCATTCATTTTCATGGAGATAATGATATAATTACGTCTCCTACGGGTGTTTCTACCTTTCCAGTACGTGCCCCATCTAACCTTGCCATTTTATTTATTTATTGTTGATATAAAGGTCATTAAGAAATTTTACCCAGGATTAAGAAAATTATTATAAAGACAGAAAAACAGCCTACCTCAATCCAATTATGATCCCATTTTGTTTTTTCTCAGATAAAAATATCCTACATGGAAAGCAGGCAGAAACAGAATTCTTTGTGATTTTCATGTACCCATTTCCTCCAAGGTTTCTGTAGAAGTGCAAGAAAAAAATCAATAGCACCTTTGGGCTCCCCATTGAGACCTGGTAATAGAAGATCTATCACTGCTGCATATTGGGGATTTTATGGTGAGACTGCAATAAATCACCGAGTCAATCTTAAAGCAGAAGATGGAACCATCTTTATTCACCAACTGGCTGTCTGGATTCAACAGCTGGTGGGATGGCTGCAAGTTTGCACCTTTTGGCCCCCTCCAGGGGTTAGAGCATACCTTTTTATACCACAAGTAAAGCATGTCAGTACATTAATCATAAGTGGCTGTTGCTATGACTTAAAACCACTAACAAAAGTCACGAGATCTAAGATCATAAGCAGAAGAGGAAGTGAGTCAAAACAACCCTAGTGAGTACAATTTAAAGAATGTTTACTAATGTCTAGACAAACATTAACATTCTATGTGGTTAGGGTACATTGCCCAAGAAAAATGGAAATCAAAAAGAGAACAATTTTACATTGTATAAGAATTGCCTACCCAAAGGACTTAAAATCAGCATATTACAGAGATACAGCCACATCAATGTTCATAGCTGCTCAGTTCACAATAGCCAGATTGTGGAACCAACCTAGATGTCCTTCAATTGATGAATGGATAAAGAAAATGTGGTATATATATACAATGGAATATTACTCAGCCATAAAGAATGATAAAATTATGGCATTTGCAGGCAAATGGATGAAATTGGAGAATATCATGCTAAGTGAGATAAGCCAATCTCAAAAAACCAAAGGACGAATGATATCGCTAATAAGTGGATGATGACACATAATGGGGGGTGGGAGGAGTTAGTGTTAGGGTTAGAGTTAGGGTTAGGGAGGGGGGCAAGAATGGAGGAAGGAAGGACTGTATAGAGGGAAAAGAGGGGTGGGAGGGGTGGGAGGGAAGGGGAAAAATAACAGAATGAATCAAACAACATTACCCTATGTAAATTTATGATTACACAAATGGTATGGCTTTACGCCATGTACAAACAGAGAAACGACATGTATCCCATTTGTTTACAATAAAAAAAGAAAAAAGAATTGCCATTTTGTGTTGCCAAACATGTCATCCTAAGCAACTGTTGATGGGTACAGAGGCCGAGTTTTTTTTCCATGAGAGAAGGGTAAAATGGAGTCTGTTTGGTAATTGCCCATATAGCCTGACCCATAACAGGGAAAGGCCCAATTGAAGATGCATCACAAATCTGGGTGACTTTGTCTACAAGGACTCAGATTGGAGGCAAGACAAGTCTCAGAGCTAGTATCACAGGGCAGCCACATCCCCAACAGTACCTATCCGGACCATCTGAAAAGCTCTTGAGAAATTTCCCCTTTCCTTTGATCCATTTTCTACATGCTCCCTCCCCCTCCCCCTGCCAACCACAGAACTTTAGTGGCCAGAAAGCTTTAAGACCACTGCAGAACACACAGAGCCAGGTAGGAGCAAAGGAATAGCTATGCTTCCCTGTTTTGGAACTCAGGTTGTCTGAAAGCCCCATAGTCCTCCCAAGAAACTAGGAGAGATCAGGAGGGCAGCTTGTGCTGGCAGGATGAAAAAGTATGCACCTGGTCTGTTCTCCCACGGAAAGCCCAGCAGAACTCTTCTACCTGAAACTTCTCTAACAGCTGATCAGAATGACTGTTCAGTTCCTAAAGGGACAAGAGGGACCTTGTGAGGACACTTCCCTGGTCTTCAAGGAAGATCCCTGAAAATTCTGGCTTTGAGATACACTGCCAAAAGGAAGGAGCAACAGCAACCCAACCAAAGGATCTTGAGATTTCTGTGAGTTACTCTCAAATGGTTTAGGAAATCCATAAACATGGAAAGAGAGTAGTAATAAGGCAATGTGGGAATTTGCGAACTGGCAAATCTACATGAAGAATATTCTTGCAACTTTTGGAATGTTTTAAGTTTTTGGAAAAGGAGTTATTGGAAGTCATGTCTCAGGTTCTTTTTGGGTAAAAACTTTAAAAAGTAGACAATAAACTCTGAGATGAAAGGAACAAGAGTGGAGGTAAGTCCCTGCCCAGCTACTCTCTACATCTCACCTGTCCCAGCCTGGGGCTGGCCCTCACTGGAGTCTTGAAAGTCGGTTTTTCTGCATTTGGCAGACCCCATACCTCTGGAGATAAATAGGAAGATTCTTCAATGCAGAAACTGCAAAAGAATTCCCCTAACAGTCATCAAAGAGGTGAAAACGACAAATTTTAGCCACGAGACCACCAGTAACAACGAACCACACTTTTTCTTTTTCAATCCTCTCAGCAAGAACTCCATTGCACTGACCTCTGAAAAGCCCTGCCTTCTCTTTCTGTCGCCCGCCTTCCTCCCCAAGAATTGTTCCAGAAGACAGTCCCCTCCCTGCTTTCTGCAAATTGAGAGCCTACACAAAACGTTCTTCAGAGCCCTCCCATCCACTGGCGCCGGCTAGATGGACAAGTCCGGGAGGAATAGCCTCACAACTGACCTGGAAATGCGCCTTTCCGAGGCTGTGGCATGCGGAGAGATTGTTGTCCGAACCAGGGCGATGGAAGGAGTTTCCCGGAAGAAGCGGGAGGAGAGGTCTCCGGGGAGAGAGGACCGCAGGATCCCCAACGACAAAATCTCAGGATCCCCAACATCATAAATGATTCCGAGGGATGCAGAAACCGAGACAGTCGGGATGGAAAACTCTTTCAAGCAAGGTTCGGGGCTCTGAACTGATCTCCAGCCTTCACAGCACACACACACAACGTGCTGCTTTGCGGTTGCTCAGAGCATATGCTTCTTCCATATGCTCAGTCAAAAAAACTTGTTGACATTAGTGTTTTCATCAGAACCCACAACAAATTCGTGTTTTATTCTCGGTAAACCGTGTGGACCTTGGGCTACACAATCTCTCCCCTTTCAGGATCTCTGAATCTGAGCAAACGACTCTTCTGATAGTCCAGAGGGATCAATTTTATGCGCGATTCTCTGTCCAGGATCCTTAGTCTCGAAGTTGGACGTAAGTGCACTTTTTCTTTGAATCTGCCCCTTTTCTGGATCTGTTCTCTAGGGTGAGGTAAAGGACTGAGTTTCTTCTGCGTCAGTTCCTCTCTCCGAGTCAGGACCCTCCTACGCCTTTTCTTTCCGCCCGCAGGGGGTGCTTTATTGGGTTTGATGAACCTGAGCGTCATATGTCATGGGGCAGTACACCAAGTGAGTTTCTGGTTCCTCAGGCGCCGAACGCCTGTGTAGCTTCTGTAGTGGAAAGAACAGTTGCCCCCACCTTTACAATGTTTATTTGAGGCAAAATACCCCCACACCAATGTGTGAGACCCCAGAGGATCCAAATGCGACAGAAAGGTGAATCCTCTCCTCTCCCCTCCCCTACTCTCCGCTTTCCTCTCCTCTGCCCTCCTCCCCTTCCCTCCCCTCCTCTCCTCCGAGTGGGCGGAGGAAGAGAAAATATAAAAGATAGGAAGGGCGGTGGAGGAATTTCATGAAATTTCCTGATCTAGTTTCCATGAAGTTTGTCTCAAGTTCGTTTCAAGTTTTAGAACTTGGCTCTCCATGGAGTTCAGTTGCGTCTTGGTCTCCTGGTTGAACAAGAGCAGAACTAGACTGAATACCAGGCCTGGAGGTCAGTGAGCATGTTGCTGACGCCTCTCCAAAGGGTGGGAATAATTGGAATTTAGGGTTTGAAGAAAACGCGACTGGAGAAAATGAACCATTCTTCAAAGTTTAAAAACTTCATCTCCAAAGAAAAGCTGAAAGAATGGGGCGGGAGGAACACGTTGTCTTTCAGTCCAATCTCTTCTGCCTGTCGGCGGTTTGCTGTGATGTGAACGCCAAAACCCACCCGGACACAGGCTTTCTGTGTCCTAGTTTAAAATTCATTGTCCATGACCCGTTAAACAGAAAAATAACAAAAGGCCAATCAAAGACGTTTAACGTATTATAAAGGGTAAAATAAAGTCCTCCTTCAAGAAAGAATCTCAAAACCAAGGAAGGAGACACCAGCGTTGGTGAAATCTGCGTCTGCTGTCCCTGGGTCTTCCAAGAATCGGCTCTGCTTCCCTGGGTCTACGCGGACTCGTGACCTGGTCTTCAAATGAATGCAATACTGGCCGCATAAGCCTGGCTTGGCCTGGACTGATAGTCTATATTTTTAAATAAATACTTGCTTAAATTTGTAAGCGAGATTAAGTACTGGACCAAAATTGAGTCAAATAGAATAAGCGGCCGCGGCAGGAACCCGAAAAGTCTCCCTTTTGGGGGAGGACCGAAGAAGGCACAGGGTTGAAAGGACTTGGGAGGAAAGAGCCTATGAGTAAGGTCCCTCCGAGTAGGGAAGAGGGAGGGAAGGGAATGCCCTGCAGTTCCTGGGTGGACTGGAAGCAAGGTCGTTTTCAAGAGTCAAGAGCACAGGCCTCTGGGGGCGTGGAAAAGGCCGCCTGGGCTCGATGCACGTTTGAACGCCCAAACCCCACCAGCACCGGCAGCTCTAGGGAGCTAGAGAATCTGCCGGGGGAACATCGTACTCACGAATGCATCGCACACACATGTATCTGGAAGCCCTGCGTGAGAAGCGGAACCCAAAGTCAGAGCCCGAACCACAAGCACTTAATTTCTCAGGTGGATACAGAACCCTAAACCAGGGCCGATGCGAGTGGCACTCCTTTGGGTGCTTCCTGGGGCTTCCTCCCAATTCTCTTTTCGAAATGCAGTGAATTTCGTGTATTGGGGAAACCGTGATAGTTGGAGATAGCAGATGAAAGAATTGTATAAATGTATCTTGAGCGGTTCAGGAAGCAGTTTCCATAGTGTAGTGGTTATCACGTTCGCCTCACACGCGAGAGGTCCCCGGTTCGAGATTGGGAGGAAACAAAGAGTCTTTTAAGGAAGTGAAGAGATGCCAGCCCTTTTATAGGGGTGGGTGAGCAACCAGATCACATCAATGTCAAGGGCAGGTATTACATCCTACATGCTTGTGTCCCTTCCAAATGCCTGTTGTTGGAAACTTTAATCCTCAATGTGACCGTTCTGGAGGAAGAGGGTGGACGTTAGGTTTAGATGAGGTCATGATAGTAGGGGAGACTGGTGGGATTAGTGTCCTTTTAAGAACAAGAAGAAAACCCAGAGTAGTCTCTGACTCCAAGTGAGGACAGTTCCATCTCTATCTGTATCTCCATCAGGTGGTTTGCAAGCCAGGAAGAGAGCCCTCGCCCTGAGCCAAATGAAACTGGCAAGTAGTTTGATCTTTAACTTCCTAGCCTCCGAAACTGAGAAATTAATTCTTAATTGTTTAAATCATTCTGTCTATGGTATTTTGTCATGGCAGCCTGGGCTGACTGAAACAACTGATTCCCTGGGGGAATTGCTGGCATAAAACTGGAAAGTTTATTTTCTTAGTTCCTGACATATCAAGTAGTTCACTGCCCCCTGGATTTCAATACTGGCAATAAACATAAAAATGATGAGCATGGAGGGAAGCGGGATAGAGGTAATAAGGTATTAATCACTTTCCAGATGAAATATGGGGGGTCTACAAAAATTTAGGCTTCAGCTATGCCTAAATTTAAGATACTGGACACTCGGGATTCTGGGATTCTGTGTGGCAAATGAAACTGGATTGTAGTCAGGCCATACTAGACAGGACTAGGAATGGGGTTTAGTGATTGAAACCTGATTCTTTGGGAGATATTGTGCTTGGTTCTGATCATGGTGTTGAAGTAGAGGGTGATGTGAGATTCTGACAGGAAACTCACTGGTTAAATTTTAGCATTTGTGACTCTGAGGCGCATACGAAGCATTGACTTGTGAATTAGGATTTAAGTATTTCAAGAATAGTTCTGTAGTTTTGAAAGAGATGTGGAAATAAATGTAGATCTTGCTGATTATCCCTCCCTTGATTCTTTTTCTCTTTCCTCTAATGCTAATTTTCATTTTGATTTCTTTACTGAATTTAGAAATTAGAATTTTACTTACGTAACCTACACATTAGGTCACCTTATCAGGACCACTAAAATAACTGTTCGAAGTTGACAATTCTAGGATCAGAAAAAAAGGACCTGGATAAATTTCTAATGTTTTTCGGTAGTGGTCTCTTATGCTATTGTAAACAGCCTTTTTCAGACTTAAAAGTGTTATCAGATAAATTAGATATTATAGTTTTGTCTAATAAAAGTGTCCTGTAAAAACCTTCATTTTGTTGTCTTTATTAGTTTTTAACTAACCTTACAACAAGCCTTTTTAGGAGCAATTGGTTTGTTTTTGTTTGTTTTTAATACTCTTTCCAATTTCTCCTCCAGAATTTTTCTTTAGGAGTGTACCGGTGGTTCAGTGGTAGGATTCTTTCCTCCTGTGTGGGAGACTTGGGTTCGATTCCCTGCCAATGGGGCATTTCTAGTTTTTGTTTGTTTGTTTGTTTTGTTTTGTTTTTTTGTTTTTTATTAACACTTCAAGGTTTTTCGTCTCTGTCCTTCAAACTTCTATTACCCAAGCTGATTCAGCCTTCTAGGGGCCAAGCACGCCTAACGAAGTGTAATGTATGGAGCGAAAGACAATTGAATTCGTATAACGCGGGACCTTGCAAGTTCTTGGAAGTGAAACCTTGCAGTTCTTGAAATCAACAACCACTCAGCAAGTCTGTCTTTGAATGTCTACTGTTGCTTCTACTGTGTCTCTCCAATTTTGAATGTTGGTACCTAAAACTACTGTTATTGTCATCTAGTTTCCTGGCAGATCCCTGGATACGCACTCATCAGTTTCCTGATTGATGTGCCGGACCTGGAACAGACCGCTGGGCACTTCTCGTCATGGATTTAGAATCAACAAAACAAGGTCCTGGAAGGAGAGAAGTTGTGAGGAGAGAAAACAAACTACAAAATCTGGAAAGTTTGTCCACTTTTCTTTTATACCCCAGAATAAACTCCGAATTTGAGAGCAACAGGGATATTACTGCAACAGTCAACGGGTGAATAATTTTCTTCCAAAACTATCTGAAGGATTTCCCCCCATTTAGCAATATCTTAAAATCTAAGACCTGTGACTTCGGAGAGATTTTTTTCCCTTTTCATTTTAAAGATAGACTCGATTTACTCAATTTCAAAACTTTTCTTAGTCTGAGATTATCTTTTTGCATTTTTTTTTTGTATAATTTGGTGGTGACACTATGTTAGAACTATCTGAATTTTTTAATTTTGATTTTTTGAAACTGGGGAATCAGTTTCATGAAAAAATTCTAAACTGCGATACATAGCTTCTTGTTATTGAGCATTTATCTAAACAGCAATCAGACCTTGGGAAGAAAAATGTAGAGTCCTATATTCAGGGGAAAAAATGGATGAATTATGAGATGAAATAAAAAAGATTGAGACTCTAGTGTCCAAAATGACTCTTATGGTTTGCTAACAAACATACTGGCTTTGTCTCCATTCCTTATCTTCTGGTTTCTGAAGAGTTTCTACCATATTCCAATTTTTTCTTCTTCTGCAATGAAGAAGCTGGAAGAAAGTGGGATGGGGAAGAAGGCTCACCCAAGCACAGACAGGAAAATTTATTTTATTTTATTTCATTTTAGTTTTTGAGAATTGAAGGAGAGAAAAGAAAGAAAAGTTGTGGGTTCTGAAATAAGGAATGCAAAAGAAAAAGATTTCTTTTTGTTTTGTTTTAGATCAATGCTTTTGGGGGGAATGTACTGGGGATTAAACTCAGGGGCACTCGATCACTGAGCCACATCCCCAGCCCTATTTTGTATTTTATTTAAAAATAGGGTCTCACTGAGTTGCTTAGTGCCTCGCTTTTGCTGAGGCTGACTTTGAACTGGTGATCCTGCTGCCTCATCTTCCTGAGCCGCTAGGATTACAGAAGTGGACCACTGCCCCGGGTTCACTGCCCACTGCCTTTTTAATATGAAATCTTTCTGAAACTGTTAAGGGGAAATCTGTATCAGTCTACTGATGTCATGTTTTTGTTGTTGTTTTTTTTTTTTTTTTGTCAAATCCACATAACAAAATTAATCATCTTAACCATTTTTAGTTCTACAGTTTAGTGGTATTAACTACATTCATTTTGTTGTGTAACTTTCACCCCCATCCATAACGCTTTTCATCTTGCAAAAATGAAACTCAGTTCACATTAAACCATAAAACTTTATCTCTCCAACCTCAGTTTCTGGCAACCACCATTCTGCTTTTCTGTCTCTATGATTTTGACTACCCTAAGTGCCTCATATAAGAGGAGTCATACAGTATTTGTCTTTTTTTCTTATTGGTATAATTCATCAAGTATGACAGCCATGAAATGCATCCATGTTGTGGAATACATTAGAATTTCCTTCCTCTTTAACGCTAAATAATATATCTTTGTATGTATATATCACATTTTGCTTTTCCATTCACCCATCTATAAACACTGGGGTTGCTTCCACATTTTGACTATTTTGAATAATGTTGATGTGAACAAAGATGTACAACAATCGCTTTGAGACCCTGCTTTCTATTCCTTTGAGTATATACCAAGAAGTGTAATTACTGGATCATATGTAATTTTATTTTTAATTTGTTTGGGAACTATCATATTGTTTTCCATAGTGGCTGTACCATTTTAAATTCCCAAAAACAGTACACAAGGGTTCTAATTTCTGGACATTCTTACCAACACTTAACTGTTTTCTGTTTTTATTTTCAATAATAATCATCCGTGTGTGTGTGTGTGTGTGTGTGTGTGTGTGTGTTTGAAAGAGAGAAAGATGGGGCATCTTGTAGCTTTAATTCATATTTTCCTAATTATTAGTGATTTTGAGCACATTTTCATGTGTTTATTGTCCATTTGTGAGTTTTCTTTGGATAAATATCTATTCAAGTCCTTTGTCTGCTTTTTTGAATGAGGTCATTTGTTCTTTTGTTGAGTTTTAGGAGGTCTTTATATATCCAGGATATTGAACCTAATCAGATATGCGATTTGCAAATATTGCCTTCTATTATGTGGTTTGCATTTCCTGTTGATAGGGTCTTTGTTGGGTATGGACTAGACTTTTTCATGAACTCCAGTTTGTCTATTTTTTTTTTTGTTGTCTGTGCCTTTGGTTTCATATATTAAAAAAAAAAAAAACATGGCCAAATCCAATGTCATTAATCTCTTATCCTCTGTTCTTTTCTAAGACTTTCAGAGTTTTAGGTCATACATTTAGATCATCAGTCATTTTGAGTTAATCTGTGTATATAATGTTAGGTCCATAGAGGTCCAACTTCATTGTTTTGCATGTGGGCATTCAGTTTCCAGGACAAGCAATATTTGCTGGGAAAAGAGTCTTCTTCATTGAATGGTGTTGGTGCCCTGTTGAAAATCATTTGAGCAGTTGGGTGTAGTGGTACATGCTTGTAATCCCAGTGACTTAGGAGGATGATGAGGCAAGAGAATCACAAATTTGAGGTTGATCTCAGCAATTTAAAGAGACCCTAAACAATTTAGTTGAGACTCTGTCCCAAAACAATATAAAGAACTGGGGAATGTTGCTTAAAGGTTAAGCACCCCAAGTTCAATCCCCAGAACCAAAAGAAAAAGGGGGAAAAATGCCATTTGATCACGTATGTAATGGTTTATTTCTGGACTCTTCAATTTATTCCATTGGTCTCTATGTCCATCTTTATGCCAGTACTATAGTCTGGATCCCTGTAGTTTTGTATAAGTTTTGACATCAGAAAGCACTTCAACTTTGGTCTTTTTTTTCAGGATTATTTTGGCTATTCAAGATCCCTTGAGATTCCACATACATTTTAGGATGAATTTTTCTATTTTTACTAACAACTGTCATTGACAGTTTGATAGGGAGTGCATTAAATCTGTAGTTGTTTTGGATAGTATTGACATCTTAGCAAATTTTGTGTTCTAATCAATGATCATGGGATGTCTTCATTTCAGTCTTTCACCATTGAGTATGTTGTTTACAGTGGGTTTTTCATATATGACTTTCATTATGTTGGAGTAGTTTCTTTCTATTCTTATTTTGCTGAATTTTTTAATCATGAAAAGATAGTGAATCCTGTGAAATTTTCATTTTTGCATTAATTGAAATCTTCATGTGTTTCCCCCTTCTTTCTGCTAATGCATCAATTTTCTGTTAGTGATAAATTTTTAGATGTTGAACCACCCATTCCAGGAATAAATGGGTTCTAGAAATAAATCCCACTTGGGTGTGGTGTATGATACTTTCTGCATGCACCTGAATTGACTTTGCTAGCTTTCATTTGAGGATTTTTGCATCAATGTTCATAATCTGCAGTTTTTGTGTCTTCATCTGGGTTTGGTGTCAGGGTATTTCTGACATCATAAGACTGTGTTAGAAAGTATTTCTGCCTCTCCAATATTTGGGAAGAATTTCAGAAGAATTGGTGTTCATTTTTCTTTAAATATTTGGTAGAATTTACCAGTGAAACCATTAGGACTTTTCTTGGGGGATTTTAAATAACCAATTCAATCTCCTTCTAGCTACAGGTTATTCAGATTTTTGAGGGGGATTTAACCCAGGGGTGCTTTACCACTAAATCACATCCCAGCACTTTTTATTTTTTATTTTGAGACAGGTTGCCTGTCTAAGTTGCCTAGGACTTCACTGTGAGGCTGGCCTCCTGCCTCAGCCTCCTAAGTCACTGGTGTTACAGGTGTCTGCCACCATGCCTGGCAACACCAATTGTTTTTGTGTCATTCTTCTTTTCCATGACATGATTGTAATTGGGACTTATGTTAATTAATATTAATGTCATTAATATTATCAATGCTTCTTCTGAAGGAACTCACTTCACAGCAAATGGATTGTTGCAAAGGGTAAATACCAGGTACCACCATAAGGCCTGTTGCAGAAATAAGCATGCAATTGAGTATTCTTCCTTATTTTGTTTTGTTTGGCACTCAAAAAAAAGTGAAATATAGATAATCTTTGTAACTTGACAATATAGGGTTTAAGTTACAGAATATCAAGAAGAGTAGACCGTAAGTGGAGAACTTTGCATCCTCTGCTTGTAGGCAGGTTGCATTCATGTTAGGTAGAAGTACGAGTTTGTTGATACCTGTATTTTTGGATTATAGGTATAGAGAGGTTGTATGGGTGTCAATGGGTGTCAAGTTGCTATGGCGAGGACTTAGTCAAGACACACAGAACAGTAAGGCTATAGTTTTATGATAGACGCTAGCAGAACAACCACAAACACAGCAGTTTGCATTAAAAATGACACATCCATTCCAGGGTGGGTGGCAGCCATTAACCTACGTGAGATGTTACCAGAAACTACAACCTCACAATTCCATTTAAAGGGTATACGTACAACCTCGTCCCTGGGTGGGATCGAACCACCAACCTTTCGGTTAACAGCCGAACGCGCTAACCATTTGCACTACAGAGACTTGAGTGTTGGTCGCTTTTCTTTGGTCTTTTCCTTTAATCTCATAAAGGAGTTTGTATTCCCTGAGAGCTGGAGTGTGTGGTCTGTTTTCTTCAAGACAACTGTGTAAGCCCCGAGCCTCGAAACCGGATGATACTCGGTGTTCGTCCCTTTGGAAACCTGTGAGTTGGGGGCTTCTGAAGCCAGAAAGTCCCCAGAATGGCCTTCATTGGGCCTTGACTCTTCACCGGCTTCGGAAGTCGGGGTCTCAGAGACACCCGGGGGCGCTACTCCCCGGGCCTCAGCTGCCGGCGCCCAAGGGGAAGCTGAAAGCCAGATTGCAGCTTTCCGCCACCATCTGCGCTAATTCGGAATCCCTAGTTCTAAGCGGCTGCAATGCGTGGTCTGCGAGGTCGGTGTGACTGGAATCAGAAAGATAGTCGAAAGGAGAAAATTGCAAAGGAGCGTAAGAAAGCAGAGGCATGGAGATAAAGAGACCTACCAAGAGGTCTGTGTTAGAGGCACCGGCCAGATCCTCAAGATAGCTGCTTTGGTTTGGAGCAGAATGGATAGAGAAACGCAGAAGAGCATTACAGAGAAAAACACAGGGAAGGATCCGCCAGACGTCCAAAACAGAAACAGCAAAAAATTATGGTTTTACGTTTGAATAAAAGGTATAGAAGTGCATCACTCGCCATCCGTAATGGTTAATACTTTGTTGTGGTTGCAACAACGTTGATTCCAGTCCGAGTGACAGTACTGTCTTCTATCCTGTGATTCAGGCAAGTTGCTTTTTTTTTTTTTTTTTTTTTTTTTGCTTTGTCTTTTATTCCAGCAGCTGGCAGAGAGAAGAGTAAACTGTAGGTTGCTAATCGCGATTCAGTCAAAAGAGGACTAAACCCTGTAGAGCAAAAACCTGGGGGCTGCAAAGTCCAAAGGAAATCTTGGACTTGCTCTGTCTCCCAAATAAGCAGAAAATATTTCCAGTGGTGAAATGCCACCTTCCAAGGATGTTATATCTATCATTAATGAAATATTGTGGTCATAAGTCGTTTTCCTGGTAGATAAATTTCATATAGGTGGGCCTTTGTTTGTTTTTACACTAATGAGCTTTCAATTCATTTACAAACATCCAAACTAGTTGTGACAGTCTATACCTCCTAGGCCCCATCCCCATCCCCATCCACTGATTTCAATGGGGACAGTAAATTACTAAACAATTAGTTCACACAGACAGTAAATTACTAAACAATTAGTTCACACAGACATAAATCTTCAGTGCAGTTGGTTTAACTTTAACAAGTGCTCAAATTATAGATCACTGCCATCATCTGAGAAAGATCTATAGAGCCCCTGTTCAGGCAATTCCTAACCTACCTCTGGTAATCATTGTTCTGATGTATAGTACCATAGCTTATCATTACCTATTCTTAGAATTCACATGAATGTGATGTATTTTTTTAATCCAGCTCTCTCCGCCCCCCCCCCCAGATTATGCTTATTATGTTCTTAAGATATATCTGCCTTGCTATTTGAATCACTTCTAAATTTTGGTGTTATTGATTTGTTATTTTGATGAACATTGGTGTATTTGGTGCATACTTGGTGCACATTGAAGTACTCTAATTGCTGGGTCATGACCTAGTACAAGTTTAACATTACAAATTGCCAGTCTTCTAAACTAGTTTCACACCAGTTTATGAAGGTAAAATTGCTCTAAATTCTTGTCAGCATTTGGTGCAGTAGTTCTGTTAAATATAGCCACAATGGTGAGTGAGTACTGATATCTTGGTATGGAATTAACTTGTGTTCCCTAATGAGTAATGATGTTGAGCACATTTTCTTATAACTTTTGACAAGAAGTTGTCCTTTATGAAGAAATCCTATTAAAACATTTTGCTCAATTTTATTTCATATAGTTTTATATTGCTGGTTTATAAAAATTCAAAGTAAACATATTGAGGGGGAAAAAATTGTTCCAGTATGTATGGCCAAATTGGGGTTTGAAGGCTCATCCCACCAGAAAACTAATGTCCTGGAGAAGAGTATGGGGGAGAAAGAAAGGCTTTATTCAGTGACGGTGGTTAAGGGGTTGAGGAATTACAGATATAACATAGGAATAATGAGAGGGAGAGGAGCTAATAAGGGGGAGGAATAGTCATGTCTTTTCTGGGAATAGGCTGAGATCTTGGAGAAACTTGGATGCCACCTTTTATCATTCCTTTCACAGCCTGGTGTTTTTTGTTTTGTTTTTTGTTTTGTTTCTGTTTTTTGTCAATGGTGTCTGGTAGATGTCTTTAGCTTTCTAGAGGAGAAGAGGGAGACTAGGCAAGTCTAAATCAAGTTAACTCTATAGTTTGGGACAAAATAGATCTCAAATGATCAACATGTCTATGGGCAATCCTGAGTAGAATCTGACCCAAGAGTTAAGGCAACAAAGGAGACAGACACATTATGAAGGCATAGTGGAAGAGGCCTGTAATTCCACTGACTTGAGAAACTGAGGCAAGAGGATTGCCATTCAAGGCCAGCCTCAACAATTTAGCAAGACCTCCAGTAACTCAGTGAGACCCTGCCTCAAAATAAAATATAAAAAGGACTGAGCATGTGGCTCAGTGGTAAAGCATTCCTGGGTTCAATCCCTAGTTTAAAAATAAAATGAAAAAATTTTTTTAAAAATGAGGGGCTGAAGTTGTAGCTCAGTGGTAGAGCACTTGCCTAGCACATGTGAGGCACTGGGTTCCATCCTCAGCGCCACATAAAAATAAATGTAATAAAGGTATTGTGTCCATCTAAAACTAAATATGTATATATTAAAAGAAAGAAGGCAGAGATGTCAAGTTTTTCATCCCCTTCTAGTCACCCATCAGACATCTGTAGACCCAAATGAAGAGTTGGTGTTTTCAGCAAAAACTGCTTTCAGGTCTCTGAGAAGTGAGCTAGTCAATTGTTATCATAGCCCACAGATCATTGGTTTGATCTAAATACAGCAAAGCCAGTAGGGACAATATGATAATTGTTCAACCATATGACTTCCAAAATTAGTGATTTTTAAGTAAAAAGCAAGTGAAGTTAAAGGATTTCTTTAGGTTTTTCCTTGGTGACAGATGTGATATTTCATGAGTAGAAGCATTTAATTTTGAAAAAAAATTATTTAGCTTTATTTTTCCTGTATCTTCACAGTCATTTAAAAAATGTTTTATGAAAAAATCTTTCTGCTCAGGGTAGTAAACATATTCTCCTAATTTTATCTATGACCTCTTGAGTTGTAGTTTTAATTTTTAAATCTATATCATCTAAAGTTTTATTCCTAACTAAAACATTCTTGAGAGCTACCAATGACAACTCTTCCAAAATCTTCTTTAAACGGTTGTTAAAAATCTACAAGGACCTTATGCTAAAGAACACAGTGGTTTTAAATTACCTCTACTCTTAACACAATTGAGAAATTGTCTCAATAAAAACTGGCAATCTAAGTTTTGCTTACCACAATCCTGTGAATATCAGCATGCATACCAACCCCAGATATTTTCCAACTTTGAATTTTTGTCATGTTATTCCAGATGACTTAGTTACCTCTTTCCATTTTTCACACCACCACCACACACTGCTGATTCCTGAACTCCAAGCTCTTCCTCCTTCTGCGCCCTAGAACCCTACCTCACTTCACTTTTAAATTCATTATCTCCCCTCTTCTCTTTCTATCTTCCCTAGAGGTTTCTCTCTCTTCCTCTCTCTTTGCCTCCCTCCCTCTCACCAAACACACACACGGGGCCTGGTCTACTAGCTACTATTCTGTACCTTTGCTCCACTTTCCTGAATCCAGCTCCACAACCCATACCTTCCCCCACCTCCTCAAACCCTTTTAGGCCACAGTATTCCACCTTGACAACCTGACCAGTTGGGATCAGACTTCCTACTTTACTTCAGAGCACCATGGTCAGGGGACATGGGTGAGGGAAATGTGTGTGTGGAGATAAGTGCTGCATAAGAGGGGAAGGAAGACACTGTGGCCTCCCATCCTCCTGGGTCTCATTGGCTCAGAACAGCTCACTCTCTCTTTGAGCTCTATATAAAAAAAAAAATCAGGTCGGAACTCTGATCTTCCTGGCTCTCAGTTCATGAGAAAAGTGTGCAGATAAGACCTCGCTCTTGTCCCAGAAGGTGCCGTCTCCTCTGGGTGAGTGCTACCTCCAGGGTCTAGACTCAGACTTTGCTGCAGGGCACCTGCAGAAAGGCAATAGGGCATGTTGGGGGGCATCAGAAACCTTGCTGAAGGCCTCTTTGTCCACGATTCCTTTGGGGAGAATGTGGAAGTAGGTACCCCTTTGAGGAAAAAGGTGCCCCAACTTTGGCTTTATTTGAATTGTCTGGGTCCAGCTGGTCCTCTCTGCTGTGCAGGGGTAGCCAGTAGCTTGAGTATCTCTCATCTAGCTTCCTCTCCATGCCATTCCTTGCACCTCCTTCTCACCCACTCCTTTGCCCAGCTGTCCTTGGGAGAGTAAAGTCCACAACCCTGCAAAAGTTCCTTCTCCAGCATAAGAGGAGGGATTTGGATGCACCTTTTCTAACCATAAAACAGAGAACCTGCATGAGGAGGGAAGTCCTTTACTTGAGGATTCCCTTGACACAGCCCACCCTGGGAGCTGACTCAGAGTCTGAGAATCCTCCATCTTCCTTGATGACTAGGTCTCAAGGCCCCAGGAGCTGGTCAGTTTAGAAATTTCCCACTACTCCTCTAAAGGAATATCTCATGGGGCCCTCTCTTACCCATAAGGGACACAGGGGAAATAATTCTGGATTGGGAACAGTGGACCCTTGCTTCTGAGTGACTATCCCATTGAGAACCCATTCTTTCCCCAGGCACTTGGAGAGAGAACAAGTGATCTAGGATGATGTGCTCTTCAAGGTCAGTGAGAACTCTAATGCTCTCTGCCCACTGCTACCACCACCACCAACTCATCACTGGCAAGAACCCAGTTTCTTCCATGAGAGTCACAGGACCATCCATCTTCTAGGTTCCTCTTTCAGGAGTCCCAATGGAGTTGGTCACTTCCTGCTCTCAGAATAATTCAGAAATTGTTCCTTGAAATGGTCAAGTGCTTTGTGAAAGTAAGCTCTTTCAGGATTCCGTACAAGGGTTCCTTATGGTTGTAGACTCTGTTTTCCACATCTGCTGAAAGCCTGCATTTGGCTTCCTTGAGATGGCATATGATAATGCCCTGGCTGGAAGCATGGCACCAACACCCACTTGTTTCACTTCACATCTCACCTCTCTCCCTCTCTGCTCAGATTTCCTTCTTCTTATCCCGTCTTTCCCTCAGCAAGGGTGCTGACCCACACTCAAGCCAAACCCAGATTAAAGAGGTTGATGGTTCCAGCCTCCTGCAGAACTGTCTCCACTTGCTACTATGTCTCCATCTACCCCTCCATTGTCCATCCATCCTTACAGTGACCCCAATTGTGGTGGAGAAGCACTCACTGGAGCTACCACAGTGCTTTATCCAGTTTAGGCCCTGACTGTGGGAGCCAGAACCTAGGGTGTTTGGAAGTAAAAATTAAGCCATAGGCAGCATACACTCCCTTCAAGGATCTATTTCCATTCCCATGATCACTACTGTAGTACAGATGAACACTTGGAGACCAACAGAGAGCAAGAGACTCCCCTAAGGTCATCTGAATTCCAAGAACTTGCCCTTTAAGGACTAGGTTTTCCTCATGTTCACCTATCCCCAGTCCCTCTTCCTTTCTCCACCTTCCTTAGACTGTAACAATGGGGAAAGGAAAAAAGTGAGGAAACTAACTACCATCAGCAGGCTATAAGAGGAAGAGGAAGATAAGAAAGAGGAGGAAGAGAAGAAAAAACAGGAGGAGGATGAGGAGGGAAGACAAAATATCTGGGTTTCTTCATGCAGAGACTACAGAATCCCTGCAGTAGTCTTTGGGCCCCATTCTTCATGGTGAGAACTAGAAAGCTCCAAGTTTGCACTTCCCAAATGAAGGAAAAGGGGTTTTTTGTCTTTGAGGGACAGCAGAGGAGATTCATTGAATAACACAGCATTGGTAGCTCTAAGTCTTTGCCACATCCTACCCTCAGTGGGATATATTTGTGAAGCATCCTATTTAAAGTGAATTCACTTTTCCTATGAATAATTTAAGTTTTCAACTCATTAAGGTAAATGAAAACCATGCCATCATTGGAAAATAGGTGTAAAAGACAACACCAGATTAGCAACGGTTTAGTTGGTATTCCCAACTACAATTTCTTCAAATGTTCTTAGAGTGAATCATTCCAATCACCGCAGGCGTTTCCCCCTTTCATTTGGATACCCCCGCCAAAAAGTGTTAAGATAAATATTACGGCTACTGTAAACCAAGAGGAGACAGAGTCAGGGAAGAAAGGTGGGCCGAACTGACCCAAGCAGCAGGTGAAGTATGCAGATGAGTCGGCGCAGGGGCTGCTGGTCGGAAGCTGTAGGTGAAAGGTAGTGTAGTTGGCTCGCGTGGCTTATCTTCTGGGTGACTGTGGATGCGAGTCTTTTACGGAAAGTGGTTCAGAAGACTGTCAGTGGATGAGTGAAAGGGAGGTTGGTGACCGTGACTGTACAGTCAGGGGAGAGGAGGCTGTACTGTGCCTGTGCCTTACGCCCTCATACTTACCTGGCAGGGGAGATACCATGATCAGGAAGGTGGTTCTCCCAGGGTGAGGCTCTACCATTGCACTTAAGGTGTGCTGACCCCTGCGGTTTCTCCACATGCGAGAAACTCGACTGCATAATTTGTGGTAGTGGGGGACTGCGTTCGCGCTTTCCCCTGATCTAAGTCGGTTGGAAAAGAAGAGTGAATCCGTGATGGGACAGTGTTGGTTTAGTTCGCTGGCCCTCAAGTACTCGGATTAAATAGGATTTAGTTCTTTTTTTGGCAGGAGTTTTTATATGTTTCTATTCTACTATATGTATCGTGGAAGACTTAAGAAAAAGGTTTTGTGCCCCGTAGAGTAAGCTTTGCAGGCCTCAAACGTCCTGTCTAAAAGGTGGAGTCCCCAACGGTTGAATTCCGAGTTCAGTACTTGCCAGCGATCTCACTTTTATACCTTTCACCCGAGTCCGTGCAGCCTCGGGGGGGAAAGGGTAGTAGGGCGTGCTGTGTAGGACTGCGTTGAGAGATGGCATAGTAGGCCATTCTTTCAGAAAATGCGGAAGAGCTTAAGCCAGGCCCAAGTTAAAGAGGCTGGTAGAGTTTCTACCTTCTCTCAAGACTGTGTCCCTTTTCTGTTTCGTCTCCCCTGTACAAGACCGACATCATCTCCTGCTGGCCAGATAATGTTCAAGTGGCTTTATTGCTTTTTTTTTTTTTTTTTTTTTTAAGTTCTACTATCTCCGCTCCGCCCCCTGTTTTTTTCCGTCTGCGTTGCCTATGCGCTCTCTCTCAAGTGCGCTCGCTTCCTTTCCATTATCTCATTAACAAGTCCCACCAATATTTGCTACATCTCAACCAGAAAGATGATTAAAACCCATTTTATTTGTGGAAGCTAGAGCTCAGACTCAGCTGGCTTCTCATCTTTTGATATTTTCTGCTTAATGGTTAAGGTAGGGGAAAGGTCAGGCAGTTAGCATAGGCCAGAATGCTAAAGGTTGAAAGGGTGACGACTAACTTCTCAGAGGAAAGGGTTGCTAACGATTAACCTTCGCGCTCTCTCCCAAGGATCCTCGGCTCCGAGATCCCCGTCTCTCCGGAGAAGTCTATCACTTTCTTAAATAAAACTGTCTTGCTTGCTTACTTCGGCATTGATGGTGCTCATTCACGGACTCCGTGAAAACGAACCTGATTCGGATCTCCATCGAACCGGTATCAAGGTGAGGCACAGCACGAGTTCTCTTTGACAGTCCCCTGGTACGTTCACCGGTGGGTTTCGCTTCTAACCTCATTGCACTGTGAAGCCAGCGGTAAAGACTGTTCTCTAGCCCCAGATAAAATTTGCGGCTTTTGCAAGGATAAAAACAAATCATAAGACGCGGGATTTGGTTGGCTCGTGTGGGTCCAAGATGGAGCACCACAATTACGAAGACTCGGATTTACAACCGGGGTTGTTCTGGGCACAAGGAAGAGAGCTAATTGTTAGGGAGGACTAGACGTAGGTAACGCCATTTTGAAACATATCATCCATCTTAGAGCAACAGTCACCCCACGGTAACTCTGACCCAGCCTGGCCTAAACCCCAGATAATACTCCATCATTACGTTATCAGTAGAAATCCCGATCCGGTCCGTGTTCCACGGAGTTGAAGAATGAACACCGCAAACGCCGAGATAAGCGAGCAGAAATTTATTAAAGAGGAGGTTAAGGTTCAGAAGTGTAAGAAAGCTCCCAACGGAGGGTACGGGAAGGGTAAGTGTGCCACCAGGGTCTTTTGTTATCCCTTCTTTTAAAGGCACATGAGGGGAAGTTGACGGATCCCATCTTGTAACCCTTCGAGATTTTAACTGTCGCGTGTGGGTGCTCAGGCTGAACGGAGTTGTCCTTTTTGCAAGATTGGAGTCTTTGTCCCTTTAGGGAAATAGATGTTGTTTGGCACGCCAGAGCACATCAAACGGTGGAGCATATAACGTCCTCCTTATCGACCTTCACTATTTTCCTACTCTGCCTGTTTCCCCTGCCTAAATTACATAAAGGAAATTGTTATTTGGGACTGAAGTCCCTAGAAACACTTTGTTCGACATGAAACAGTGACCATCACAGGATGAAGGTGAGGACCAAGAGGACCCTTTCCTGACAACCTCCTAGCAACGGCCTAACCCCCCAATTTCCCCCACTTCCTCACAACTTCCCTAGACTGTAAGGGTTAGCGGTTCCAGCCTCTGTTGGGACCTCCTTCTGCAGGTTTATCCGGAATAAATCTGTGTTACTGTTGAGCCGCTTCTCCTCTTTATTTCCTTCATTCGGTTCTTTCCTTACACTAATCACTGTAGGATCACCACGTGCCTAAACCTACTGGCAACCATTTTGCTCCCATTATTTTGTTTTTTGTTCCTTTTTAAATGTGAAAATACATTATCAGCATCATTATTTTTACTGCTGTATTCTTGGTCAACTCCAGGTCCCCTTGTTCCTCTTGTCTTCTCTTCGTTTCCCTGTCTCCATTCTATTCTGTATCCAGCCGGTGCCTCTGAAGCACAGGCATACTGGAAGTTCTCGTCCAGGTGCTCCTCCCCACCCCGCCCACTTCTTTGCCTCCTTTTTACTTTTCCTTTTTTAACCTGTCTGCCTTTTTCCAGCTCGGCGTTCAGCCGGACTCCACCGACCGCAGCCGAGTTGAGCGAGGGGAGCGCAAGCCACGCAGATGGTCGGCGGAAAGCGGAGCGAGGAAGGGAGAGAACCCTCGCGGGAGCCCAGCCGGCGCTCAGCTTCCGTGTGGCCCCACGCCGTTCAGGCTCGGGGAGTCGCGCGCCCGGGCGACTCCGGGATGCGGGCTGCTGCAGGGCGAGGCGAAGGCCATTCGGCTGCTCCTGTGACTTCGAAACCCCCCCGGACGCCGGGGTTTTGGTCGTGACTAGCACAATACAAGACTCCACCTCTTCGATTTTCCGAGATTTTGCAATTTGCAGGTTTTGTTGTGTAAAAAGTCGCCGGTAACGCTTGGAGTTCTACCTTTATTTTCCTTACATTGAGACGGAACCTGCAAACGTGTGTGTCTCTGTGGCGCAATCGGTTAGCGCGTTCGGCTGTTAACCGAAAGGTTGGTGGTTCGAGCCCACCCAGGGACGTGGTTTTAATTTTTCAGACTTTTCTCCTTAGGATATTCTCACCTACGAAGGTAGAAAAAACCCCACTCCTCTCACTTCTCCCATCCTTTGTTTCCTTAGGTATCAAGGAAGATGTAAAGGAAGATTCAGATTCTCATAAGGGCGCCCCTAAAAAGTAACTAGGGGTGTGCTTCACAATCTAGAAATGTATGGGAAAGTCAGGACCTCGAAATTTTGCGTTTACACCAAATTTTCTTCCGTTTGTACTAGTGTTTCTTTACCCCTTCCCAAATTCTTTTGACATTAATTTAGTCCCATGCTACCGTCATCATTCTTGTCCACACATCTTTGGCCACTTGTTCAAGTATTTCTGTAGAGTCAACACCTGGAAGAGCAATTGCCCAATCAAAATGTTTTCATGTTTTAAAAATACTAATTCATTGTCTCCTTAGTTGGTTTATTAGCCATAAGTCTTTCCTTTGTTTCATAGTGATGACTTCAGTGTTTAGAGTGTTCAATTTTTACTTATCACAGTCTACCTTCAAGTGCTATTAGACCTATTTACATTTCTCCCCTGCTTTCCTTTATGCTATTGATGTCGTGTATTTTACTTTATAGTGTTATAGACCCCACAGTCTATCTTTATTGTTTTTGTTTGAACAATCAGATGTTTTTAAAGATAGAAATAAGAAATCCTGTATTTGCCAAAATGTTTGTCAATGTAGATACTATTTCTAGCATTCCTGGTTGTGTACAACTAGATTTCCATCTGATATCAGTTTCCTTCCGCTTGGAGGACTTAAGCACTTTTTTTAGTTCTACATTGATTCCCATCCCACCCCCCTCAGCCCTTTAAAGATGTTCCTCTGCTTTCTTCTTTGCATTGCTTTACCACTACCTTTTCCTCTGATTTTGAGATTTAAAAAATCTTTTTCAATGGATTTGAGTAGTTTAATTATGATGTGCCTTGGTGTGGTTTTCCTCAGGTGTCTTGTGCTTGGGGTTTGTTCAGATTCTTGGATCACTGGGTTAATGATTTTCATTTTGATTGGAAAATGTTCAGCTCTATTTCTTCAAAATTTCTTCTTTTTCCCCATTTTATTCAGGGACTTCATTTACTAATATTTGGTTTCTCAAAGTTGCCTTATGAGATCTTAATGCTTTGTTTATTTAATAACTTTTTTTTGCCATGAGTTTGTTTTCAATTGTTTATGGCTTTGTTTCCTAATACTTTTTCCTACAATTTCTGATCTGCTCTATTAAGTCCATCTGGTGAATTTACTATCTCAGATGTTATTTTCAACTCTAACATTAGATTCTGGCCATTTCTATATGTTGCATGTCTGTGCTTAACTCTTTGAACCTATGAAATATTCATAACAATAGTTCTAAAGTTTAAAATTGTTAATTCTAACATTGTGTCAGTCTGGTTCATCTTTGATTAATTGAATATTCTCCTTTTTATGGGTTATGTTTTCCTGGCTTTCTGCATGCCTGGTATTCTTTAATTGTGAAAATTACCTTCTTGAATTTTAGAATTCCTATAAATCTTTTTTTTTTTTTTTTTTTTTTTTTTCCTTTTTGGGTACTGGGGATTGAACTCAGGGGCACTTGACCACTGAGCCACATCCCCAGCCCTATTTGGTATTTTATTTAGAGAGGGTCTCACTGAGTTGCTTAGTGCCTCACTTTTGCTGAGGCTGGCTTTGAACTTAACCATCCTCCTGTCTCAGTCTCTCAAGCCACTGGGATTACAGGCCTGCACCACTGCACATAGCTAGAATTCCTAAATAAATCTTGTATTTTGATCTGGGGTGCAGCTAAGTGATTCATAAACAGTTTAATCCTTCTGGTTCTTGTTTTTCTGATTTTAGGAGATTCAGGAAAGTGCTGCCTCACTACCAAAACATTTTGAATTATGAACAGTTCCAGTCTGGCTGGTGTGTACAGGCACCTGCCTTGTATGAGTACCAGACCCTGACCCATGATTTTCTCACGTATTTCTCTGGTATTAGCTTGTTTCTTCATAAGCATGTACAAACTAGTGTTTTGATGAGTATAGCCCCTGGGAGCAGTGTCTACATATGCCCAAATTCTCTCTCTGCTGGGCTTTCTTCTGGATCTTTGTCCTATGAATTCTAGTTGTCTTGCACTCTCCAGACACTCAGCTTCCTCCCAGTGCAGAAAGTCCACCTTAGAGTTCCTTCAATGTTCCTAGCCTGGAAACAATTCTTCACCTAACAATGTAAGCTGTATAATCAGGGGTTACATGGTTTGTTTCCCATGTTTCAGGGTTTACTGTCCCTTGTTGCCTGATTTCCAGGCAATTAAAATACAAGATTTCTTTGAAGCCCCTAGAAAGCACTCCATTAAAGATGGTAGGTGGAGCATGACATTTAAAAATCACCAGAGAAATGTCATTTCCAATTAGGGTATAAGAAGTTGCAAAAGAATATCACTCCTACCCTAACCATAAGAACAACCTAGCTCAGATAGAAATAGCAATTTTTAAATCACCAGAGAGCTTAGGATGGAAAGAAACTGAAATGAACTGAACTCCAAGAAGTGACAAACCCATTCTATGAAAGAAGAGAGCCATGGCAGTTTTCATATCTTGTGAACTGGTGTAAGTAGGAGTCTACCATATATGTGAAAAAAGTGAAGTTATCCAAATCTTTAACAAATTTGTAATGACAACATGTTGATAACTGTAATGGTGCAGAATTCCAAGGGACTGCAGTCACAGATCAAGTCAGAACCTACCCACCCACTTCTTTTTATAGGCAGTGGTGCAGACTGAATTGTGTCCATTTCCATCACCCCAAATTAAAATATTGAAGCTTTAATACCCCGTAGCTTAGAATGTGACTCTATTTGGAGACAGAGCCCTTAAAGAGGTAATTACATTAAATGAGACTATTAGGGTGGGCTTTAATCTGACTAATTTTTTTTTTTTATAAGGAAAGGACATTAGGTTGGGGGGGGGAGAGTGAGAGAGAGAAAGAGACCCTACACAGAAAAAAAATTCCCTGTAAAATCAATGAGAAAGTGGTCATCTACAAGCCAAAGAGAGATACCTCAGGAGAAATCAAACTTGTGAACCCCTAACCCCTTGATCTTAAACTTGTAGTCTCCAAAAGTGAGAAAAATAATTTCTGATATTTAAGCCATTCAGACTGGTTTTTTTTTTCTTTTTTCTTTTTTTGAATGGCAACCCTAGCAAATAAAGGCATCAACAAATTCAGGATAGCAGTACACTGAAAGCTGAACTCAGTGCAGGAACAACTGTGTCAGAGAGAAGAGAGAGTATACTTGAATATTATCACCAGGTGTCAACATGGTCAATTAAGACAACCAGCCACACTAAAGTAACAGTCAAGCCTTTATTCACTTAGTATGATAGCATTAGCAAGAGGTTAAATAAAGTGGGTACCAACTGCTTCAATATTCCTTTTTTCCCCCCTCTATTGAATGGCATCAAGCAAGGGTAAGATATATCAAATAGGGGATACTAAGTTGTCAATAGAACTAAGTGACCCTGAACAAAAGTCTCCTGGACCTAGGGGCAAGTTGAAGAGAAAGGAGTAATGGTTAAGAGTCAGAGCAAAGTAATTTCAAGTTCCCCTGATAAGCTTATCTCTACAAAGGCATCTGAGTAGAGTTTTGAATGAGACCCCTTTTCCATAAAGAGGCCTCTGAATGGAGGACTCTAGGCTAGGAATGTAATTATGCATTAGAACATGACTGGCCTCAGGGAGAAGGGCCTTAGTTCTTAATTATGCCTATCTCCAGATACTGCAGTCCACTGGCTGCTCACTAAATCTGATGTGGGAAAGACACTCTCCCACCCCATTTGCCTGCCTGGCAAATCCTTTTAATAGTCTATGAGAGTGCCTAAAAAGTCATATATAAGATTCTGGCCTGGAGCTGCACTCAGACTGAAAAATTCTTTCCCTTGGGTGCTTGGGGCCTTCCCTGAATGCCAGTCAGCTATCTGAAAAATTCTGGGAACTAAAAAAAAGTACTAAGAGAGATCACACTGAAATCTTGACCAAATGTAAGACAGATTACTTTCCTCAAGTGCTGAGCAGAAGCCCAAAATGTTAGGACAGGGCAGATGAGCTGAGAGATAACCCTTAGGTATACAGGGCTTTTGTGGAATGCATACCCTATGGATTACCAAAGACAGTTAGACAGGTTGCCAAGAACAAAACCATGGGAACTTAGGAGTCTTCATTGAGTATACTTTAGTAGTCCTACAAAGGGTAGGTGGGGTAGTAAATATGAATTCTATCCTGAGGCACAACAGGACTTCATCCTATACACTGTGGTCATCCACCAGAATCTAGAAGCAGGGAAGCATATATTTTAAACTGATATGAATAGGGAATGTTGATTACATATTCTTAGCTTGAGATCCACATGCAGATTTAGATTTGTTCTCGCTCAGGCAAATCAACTTGTACCACAGCTGTGAGGTAGGATGGTAGGATGCCAAGAATGACCCTCAGGAAATACATTCTGAGTTTACAGAGACATAATCATTTAAAGTCAGTTTATGGAGAAGATTCAGCTTGAGAAGCACATTGAAGATGCAAGGAAAAGAACTTCATTGGATCTCCTAGTTTAGTCTAATAATATGAAGATACTGGCAAGCGTCCACAACACCTTTATCCAGGGAGCTCAATGACACTTGTGGCTTCCAGTCTGAGGAGAAGAAAGATATGAGGTCTTAGGTTTGTATAAGAGTAGTAAAGACACTTTCTTCTTCTTTTTTTTTTTTTTTTTTTTTTTTTTTTAGTAAAGACACTTTCGTTGAAGTTTACTTAAGAAATATGCAACAAACCTCTTTTCCCTTTACTGAGATTTTGTTTCCTCTATTGAAAAGAGAATGAACTTTATTTAATGATAAAAGGACACACTGTTTCCGCCCGGTTTCGAACCGGGGACCTTTCGCGTGTGAGGCGAACGTGATAACCACTACACTACGGAAACAAGGCCTACCAGTCATCTTTCCTATCTGAAAATTTACACTCGCACCTCCCCGCGCAACCCCAGCCCTGTCCCCAGATATTGCAGTTTCTAACGTATGAAATTCAGATGCGTTTGGAAACTACTGAAAAAAACCATCCATGATCGCTCAGGTAAGGAGACCAGCTCCAGGAAAGCCCTGGCGTAGGGTTCCTTCTCACTTCCGAACTGAGGACCCTGGGATTCAACTCTGTGACTTCGGCATCCCACCTTTCACACAGAGCTTTTGGTTCTTAGAAGCTGCGGGAGCTCACGGTTTTGGGGCGCCCGATCCCTGGGTATCCTCGTGGCCCCCAAGTGTGGATGGCCCCTCTGAGACGCGGCAGCGCCTCGATGGCCCTTTTCAGGGCTCCGATCTCAGTGCTCTTGGGAGTTTCCAGTCTATCTAGAAACCGCAGAAAACTACCCCTCCGCCCTCTCCCCGACTCCGAGAGGGTGTCCCCTTGCGCTTTCTCGCCCCTTTGAGTCAGCACCCCCTTGTGGTCTTTCGGAATAGTGACCCCTAGGTTCCTACTGCTGTCGTTTATTCTCTTCAACTCAATTTATCCAATAATGTAATGTCTTCTTGTTTTAGCCAGTACAGTAGCAAAGGTTGACGTCTTAGGCATTTGGCTGCTTGAAAATATAACATCCAGCCAAAGCCAAATCATGCTTCTTGGCCTATACTGATTTCATTTGAAGACCAGGCCCTGAAATTGAATATAAACAGGAAAGGTTTCAAGGCCACCTCTTGGTGGAGGACACAGGGTCAGCCTAGCAGATTTCATGATCACAGGATCTCCACCTCGGTCTTGAGATTGTTTTTGAGAGGAAGTTTTATTTTACCTTTTGTAGTACCCAAAACTTATTTTTTAAATTTTCCTGCTCAACACAGGTCTTGAACTTTAACAAACGATAAGAGCAGTTTTCAGAGCAAAGTTGTGACTGTGAGGTTTTCACGTTTGCCTTACAGCAAAATATCAATGGGCAGTTTTCTTTTGCTGAAAGATGTTAACGTTTCTTTTTTCTATGGTCTTTTTCTGGGACGTGGACTTAAAAGGTTTGCGGGAAAATGAGTCATTTACCGTGCCGTTGTTAGCTTTTCTTACTGCAATGGTTACCGCCTTTCACATCCGAAGTTCCAGAGCTCCCACCTTGGCGAAGGCGCCGGCAACAAGTACACTGGATACCAAGAGACCATCCTCAGCTTTATTTCGCTTTGGTTCAAACTGAAGAGCCCGACGCGACTGGACTACTTCACCCTCACCAGCGTCTGGGGAGAACCATTTCCAGATGGCGCTGATTTCGTGGTAGTTTTAGGTTAGGAAATGTAATGCTCGCCCCTCCCTCTTTCCTTCTCTTTTTGAACTATTTCTCTCCTTTGCAGATACCCAGAGGAGAGGATTCACCACCTTTCTGTCTCTTAGGACCCATTCGGGTCCTTCCTGGAGAAAAGAAAACCGAAGCAAAATGGGCTGGAGGCATCTGAGTAGCCACAAACTCACCTCCTGGATCTCACGCGCCTGTTCCTCACCGGGTCCCTGCCGAAGCCTAAACAGTGCTTCTCTGCAGGCCAAACCGAAAGGTGTGGGATCCTGATGGTGTGAGAGGGGACGCGTGAGGTCTCCGACTTGTCCCTAGTCCTGAAGACAGACCTGGAGAGGCTCTAGGCCAGGGCTGAGCAAAGAAACAACCCGAAAACGTGCAAAGGCCTATCAACTTCACTCTCTTAAGGGTTGCCAGTTAAAATTATCTCCCGTCCTTATCAGGAGAGTCGCTGGTCCTAATTCAGTAATCAGGAATGGGAAAGATTGTGTAGATCAACGTCCATATTTGATTGACAGGAAAACAGGAATTCCTTGTCCGAAGTGGAGTTTGAGTAAAACATCAGCGTCAAAAATAACTTCGTGTTTTTGTTTCTTTTTAGTCTGTTTTGGGGATTTACTCTCAGCATTGGGAGGATTGTAATAAAGAATCCCAACAAGGAAACACTAAGGGTGCGAAAGGTTTTAGGGAGAACTGCCTGTGTTTTGTTATGGGACCCAAGACCTTGCTTGAAAGAGGTGCCATGCAGTGTCTGTGCTCCTGCGTGAGTCTGAGTCCTGGGGGCTCAGGGTCATCCTCTCTTCGCCCTCGTCCACGCCCCTTATCACTCCAGGCAGCAGCGTCTTCGCCCGGCTCGCGAGAGCATCTCTCCGTAGGCACGCTGTCTCTCGAAAAGGAGTCTCTAGCTCTGTACTGAGCCGTAGCAGGGACTCACCACCAATGGCTGGGTGAATTGTGCTCCTGGCGGCCTTCATGTGCGCCTCGCTGGTGAGACTTAAGTCCCGATGCTTCGCCTGCAGTCTAGCTTTTTGGAAAAAAACTTGAAAGATACTCTCTAGATTATCCCTAGAACCACCAATGGCACGCGGAAGATAGACTTTTGAAGTGTGTCTTTTAAAATTAAGTCAGAGGTTGCTCACGGTTCCCTGGTGGTCTAGTGGCTAGGATTCGGCGCTTTCACCGCCGCGGCCCGGGTTCGATTCCCGGTCAGGGAAGGTAGGTGAGCTTTTTGTAACCAACCTTCAGGAATCTTACCCGTAACTCCCCAGAGTGTGTAGTGCTCTGCCAAAAGTCTCTACAGTATGGAATCAAACGGATTCCATTCAGGCCATGAAAATCAACAGTACCTTGGGAATTTGTGGGGTGATACCAAAAGTTCTGATATACATGTCTTTAGACTTAAAGAAGTTGAAGAAAGAGCATAGGGAAAGTATTTCTTATTACCAGATTTGCTGAGAAATATTTTATTTACCATACAAAGACACAGCCTTCAAAAGCATGTCCCATTTCAGGAGAGGGTACGACCTGCAGACAACTGCAGGGCTTCATCTAAGTAAGGAACAGACGTCGAGGATCTCTGCCCTTCCCAGCATCACAGGGATCGCCTTCAGTCGCCTCTTCCAACGCCCAAGAAACCGCTTATAAGCAAAGGAAACAACTTGCCCAGTAGACCAGCCTTTTCCAGGGGACTGCAAAAGTTGTGACTCTGGTATTCAAAGCTCTGGCTTTGGCGTGAGGCCATGGCGAGTTTGAATGTAAAGCCACTCCAGTCCGTGAGTGAAATGTGGATGTGACAAGAACTGGCGCACTGAGGGGAGAACAGAAAGCGCGAGCTTGGGTGAAAGAGTCGCACTAGAAGGCTGCCATGCGTGGAGATTCATGCTCTAAAAATAGCAGTAGGGGAAAACTCTGGCCTCCGGCTACTTGGCCATCAAGGAGCTGCGGATTGACTGATTTTCTCGCGTGGTCGGACAGCAACTTCTTTGCAACAGAGCACCCGGAATCCCCAACCTGCCTACATCTGTGGCCCACAAGGCCACTGGCTCCCTGCTGTCTCCAAGAGACAATCCTCAGCGCGACGCAGCAAGCGCCTCCCTATCTCCGCCAGTGGCACTCCCGCCGGGTCCGCCAGGTCCACAAGTCGAGGAGGGTTGCCTTGTCCTGGACGCACCTCACTACTGGCCTGGAGATGCACCTTTGCGAGGCTGAGCGTGCTGAGAGACGGTCACCTGAGCCAGGGCTGTGGCTTCAGGATTGCCTTGAAGGATGAGGTAGGAAAGGTACTTCGGTGGAGGAAGGACAGAACTCTGAAATCTCAGGGTCCCCAATATCATAAAGAACTCCGAGGGATGCAGGAACGAAGAGAGTCTCGATGGGAAACCCTTTCAAGCAAGTCTTTCGGGACGCTTAACAGAATGTTACCCCTAAAATCTGTGGTAATTGGGATATTTCCATTTTGGTTGAAGGCAACTCCATCTTTACCTGTGCTCAGGTCAAGAAACTTAGCGTTCTTGATAACAGTGTTTACCTCACACCCTATATCCAATAAGTCAGTGGCTAGTGTTTCCTTGAAGGTCAAGTGTTGGACATTGTCTTAAACTCGGCACTAGTGATTATATGATTCTTTTTGTAGCAGACTCTTCATTTCATTGTAGGATATTAAATAGTACCACTGACCTCTGCGAACTAGAACCAGTAGAATACAAGTGGTGACAATCAAATATGTTTCCCACCATTGGCACATGTTCCAGTGGGAAGCTGGAGGAGTATCTTCCTCTTTTGAGAACCACTGATATGCACAATCCTCCTCTCCTGGTTTCTGAATTTGGGCTAATGATTCCTCATAAGGGCAAAGAATCCATTCAACTCGTGGCTCTGGGTTTACTGGGATATGATTTGAAATTTTAGTCTTATTGTCCTGGGGTAGTACCTTCATAGCTCCCTTTCTTTGTTTTGTCCTTGAAATCAGTCTCTTTCCAGGCTTATGGGCCAGGCTGGAGGGTAAATTCATTCAATGACAATCTTGTCAACCTTTCTGGAACATAACACACCTCCAGTTCTGCCTGCAGAGATTTAGGGAGCACATTTTCTGCCCCTTACCCCTCCACACATGGAGAAGCATGTACGTGGTACAACGATCACATATGGGCAAAATCAGTCTCAGCTGCAAGCTGTCTTCCTGACTCCTCCTGATCCTACCAACAGGGAGTTATGTCCTAGGTTATTTATGAACTCCAGAAAGGTAGGGGAAACCAGCCACCCACCTTAAACATGCTTGCCAGGGACCTCCAAGGGGCCCTGACTAGAATTGAAGGCAGCAAATCTCCTTTGGATAGATAGGAGAGGGCTCAAAGGGAAGGAGAGAATTCTTATGAAACTTCAGAATCTAAAGTGTCCATGAATTAGACCTCCTTTGAAACCACATAGACCTGTATATGATGAAGATGAGTTGAGTCTCCAGTTCACCAAAGTAGACAAAACAGTTTATGACAGGCAGTGAACTAGGTGGCATGAGGCCTGGCCACCAGTGAGTAGGTAATCCTCAGCCTTGCCTTAATTTCCCTACCCAGGATTTTCATGGATTCCAAAGATGCAACTGAATATCCATGCCCCACAATTGCCCTTATCTGGAGAAAGAATCAGGTATGAAGGAAATATGAAAACCACTACATTAGGGAAAGTTCGTATTCTTTAAACAGTCACGGCTCCCCTCTCCTGGGTTGGACCCATTTTGCTCTCAATGCACATTTGTGGGACCTAAGATGAATGTAAGGTTCACAGAAGAATATTCAAAGTATAATAACCTTTTTAATTTAAGATATGCATTCCAAAAACACATAACAAGCATATCAAACTTACTTATTATATATTTATAGTTATGAAAGAATTGTTATATATAAACAAGTGAAAAATGCCATAACATAGCCCTTAAATAATTTTCTCTTTCCACTGCAGTTCATATTCTCCAAATATACTCATTCAAAGTCAGTTTTCTGGTTTCGGCCTTGTTCTTCCCCATTCTATATTTCCACCTCTCCCCCATCTTCTTTTTTTTTATATATATATATATATATATTTTTTTTTTTTAGTTGCCAATGGATATTTTGCTCAATTTTATTTATTTATATGTGGTGCTGAGTATCAAACCCAGGGCCTCACACGTGCCAGTCAAGTGCTGTACCACTGAGCCACAACTCCAGCCCCTCCACCACCTTCTTTAATATGTGGAAAAATTTAAGTGTTCCTCAATCTCCAATTTGCAATATCACATCCAACAAACAGTTTAGCATATTAGGGACCCATCATTGGATTCTATTTTCTTAAAAGAAAGAACAAATTACAAATAACACAAAACTTTGTATATACTAAAAATGAGAAAATTTTCCTAAGACCAAAGGCCAGAAAATTCCCCCAAACTTTTGTTGTTGTTGTTGTTGTTGTTTAGGAAAAAAAATCCAGACTCTATTAAGTGTTGCAGATAGATATTTTGCCTGCCATGGAGATTTATTCTCTATGGAGTGTACAATAGTGGATCTTTAATCACAAGAGTCAACCAGTACATATAAGGGGGTTGTATGTCCCCCACTGAAATGAGCAGAATGAAGTGACAGTTCATCTTGATCCAGGTAATGTGATGGTTACATGGTATTTATCAATCTCAAAATCTGTTGAACTATGTGAAGAAAAATGAAACTGGAGGGCTTCTCTTACCTGATTTAAGACTTACCTGGTATGATAAGCAATGTGCCAATGGCATCAGGATATATTGCTAGATAAATGGACAGAGCTGAGTGACCTAAAACTAACTTTCAACTTTTTGGTCAATTGGCTTTCAATAAAAGCAATTCAATAGAGAAGGGAAATAGGAGGCTCAACAAATGGTTCTGGAGTTACTGGATGTCCATATTGTTGGGGTAGGGATTTTATTTCTACCTCCCCCTACATATAAACTTAATTTGAAGTTCTTCATAGACAAAAACATTAAAGGTGTAAAGCATTTTGAGAATATGTAACTCATTGGTAGGCAACATCTTCTTATCACCACTAAGAAAGTGAAAAGGCATGCCACAACAGGAAGAAAAAAATCACTTATCTGAGAAATAAAATAAAACACCTGTATTTAGGATGCATAATGAGTTCCTTCAACCTGATAATAAGAATATAAAACAATCCAAGTTCTTAGCTAGTAAAAGATTTGAACAGATAATTTAGAAAAGAAGATAAAGACATGGCTAATGAAGCACAAAAAAGAATACTCAGTATTATTAGCTGTCAGGGATATAGTTATCAAAACCACATTAAGAAACCACTAATACTTTGGGCTGGGGTTGTGGCTCAGTGATAGAGTGCTTGCCCAGCATGTTTGAGGCACTGGGTTCAATCCCCAAAACCACATAAAAATAAATTAATAAAATAAAGGTACTGTGTCCATCTACAACTAAAAATATTTTTTAAAGAAGATACCACTAATACCAGTAGAATGACTAAAATTATAAAACCTAAAAATATCCAATCTTGGTGAAAAGATAGAAAAACCACAATTTTCACACATTATTGATGGGAATATAAAATAGCACAATTACTGTGGAAAAAAACTTGGCTATTTTTATGAAATTGAACATATCCCTGTCTTTGGTACCAGCTATTCTTCACCTAGGTTTTTTCCAAGACAGGAAAGTGAATGTTCTAAAATCCTCTTATATAAATTGCAGAATATTCAAAGCAACTTTCTTCATAATAACTAAGACTGGGAAAATACAAATGCCCATTTCATGTGAATGATAAAGTGTGGAATATTCATGAAATAAAATAATACTCTGCAATAAATATTTGTAGGGCTGGGGATATAGTTCAGTTGGTAGAGTGCTTACCTTGCATGAATAAGGCACTGGGTTCAATCCCCAGCACCACACACACACACAAAAGGATGAATATTTGCCATATTATCAACTCAATAATGTTGATAAAATTTAGAAACATTATTATGCAGAAAGAAGTTGGATACAAAAATACATATGCCATGATTTCATTTACATGAAGTTCTAGAATATGCCAAACTAATTTAAAGTGAAAATATTAAGACACTGTGTGCTAACAAATAATGAAAAGTATAATGACAATGATTTTGCTGATTCTACTAATGGTAATATTGTGTAGTCACTAAATCCAGGCACTTATCACAATTATAGAGTCCTCCTATTGACCCAATCTTGAAATTAAAAATATTGAAACATAAACTTTAAGATGCTTAGCCAGAGTCATACAAAGGCTGAACTAAATTTCCATTGCAAAGCCTGTGTTCTTGAATATAGATTAGATTGTGCTTTAGTTCTCTAGCTCAGATGTTCCTGAGACTCTCAGTTGCAGAGAAGAAAGAGGGAGAGAGTGGTCAGTAGGATATGGAGGGAAGTAAAAGACCTGAAACTGTCATAGAAAGAGCAGGTAACTATTGTGAATGTTTTCACAATATAGAGAAGATGCTCTCTGGGGGTCAGATTATTGGTGGATACAAAGTACACCATGGTCAGAATATCAATTTGAGATGTTATAGGTTCAAAATTCAAAACTGAAACTTTGAATTTACTAAAAGAAATTTAGTAGAACACATAATCCTGGGATAGAAAGATTTATTAGAGAACAATAAAGGCCTTAATAATCAGGGGAAAATAAAGCTAAATTTGATTTAATCAAAATCAAAGTTTGTATTAATTAAAATCACCATTAGTAAATGAAACAGGGACAGTCACAGACTACGATAAAATATTTAAAATATGCTTATCTGAAAATTATTCAAATCTTAACTATATATAGAACTTTATATATAAATCAAAAATATATATAGCCTAGCTAATTAAAAGTGGTCAACTACTTGAATAGGCTTTCTTCACAAATGAGGATCTCTAAAAGGTGGAATGTATAAGAAAATATGCTCAACATCATCATTTATATGAAAACAATAATTAAGACCATCATGAAATATACTGCATAGCCATCATAATGGGTGAGTTTAAGACAGTGAACACTAAATTTTGACAAAGTGTTAATTACTGGTGAGAAAACATTCTACAAAACTGGCATTTTCTAATAAAGTTAGACTTATACCTACCTCAACAATCAGTAATTTTAATAGTTAGTACACAGCAAATTAATGTACTTATCCTACAATTATACCCAGGATTTAATTTTTAGAGAAATAACTGAGTGATAGATGGATAGTCCAAAGGCATTGAAAGAATAACTTATTACTTATATTTCCAGAGAGAAGGGAACATGCCACACCATACAGCGCCATGGAGAAACACCAGGAAGGTCGGGAGGCAGAAGGCAGGAGTGAGGGACAAATCTGAGTTAAGATATTTATTGGAATTTCCTCTGAAAAGACAAGGCAGGACAGGGTATACATTTAAGAATTGACTAGTTTAAATAAATCCACTGGAATTTTGGACTACAGTGGTAATCTCTTTTTGCCTGGTATCTGATTATTCTAGTTTGGATCTGGAATATCCTCCAAAGGCTCCGTGTTGAAAGCTTGGCCTCCAGTGCTGCAATGTATAGAGGTGGGGCTCTTTGGAAGTGATTGGGTCAAGATGACTCTGATCTCATCTATGGATTAATCCACTGATTGGTTCATAATTGACAGGACTGTTGGGATGTGTTGGAAACTGTAGGAGGTAGGGCATAGTTGAAAGGAGTGGGTCTATGGGGATTATTCTTATCCCGACCCCTTTCTCCCTTTCTCTTTCTGTCTCTGCTTTCTGGTTGTTATGAGATGAACAGCTTCCTTCCATCGCACCCTTCCACCACCATGTTTCTGCCTCACCACAGCTCTAAAAACAGTGGAGTCAGTTGACCATGGACTGAAATTTCTGAAACTGTGAACCAAAATAAGCTTTTTCTCTTTTAAATTGTTATTCTCAGGTATTTTGTCATGGCAATGGAAAACTGACTAACCCATTAATCCTGAGACTATTTAGGGCAGAGGAAATATTGGCTTCGTGTGTGAGAGTTAGAGAAGAAGCTGGTGGGTGGAGGATAGCTTTAGATCTGCTCATGAAATGTTTTACCCAATCCAGTAGTCTATCACTCCCAGGCATTAGTTAGCTATGGAAGAGGCAGTCTCTTCCCAGACCCATAAGGCCTCCAAATGACAGAAGACAGAAGATAAGACTGAGATGGGAAGATCTGAGGGAGGCTGAGATGGGAATATCTCTTGGAGTTTAAGATCAGTATGGGCAACATAGAGAGACCGTGTATCAAAAAAAAAAAAAAGGAGAAAATATAGTTAATATAATTGGTCCTGTGATGAATGAATGCCAAATAGACAAATATAGACTCTAAGAACACATAACTCCTGTCCATAAATAGACTTGTGCAAGAATATTCATACATAGCAGTCATCTTCACAATAACCCAAACTTGAAATAACCTAACTGTACATCGACTGTGCTATTTCATTGTATTAGAATAATACTCATCAATAACACCCAAACTGGTGTGCCTGGTGGCTCAAGCCTGTTATCACAGCAACTAGAGAAGCTGAGTCAGGAGGACCAGAAGTTGTAGGCCAACCTCAGCAACTTAGCAAGACTTTGTTTCAAAATAAAAAGTAAAAAGGTCTGGGGATGTAGCTCAGTGATATTGGGCCCCTGGGATCAATCCCCCGTATATATGTATCCACCCATATTAATTAGACACATAGAGCAATATGGATATAGTTCCAATATATGAAGAAAACCCCATGCAAAATAGTTCACTTATTTATGCAAAATTTCAAGAATAGACAATACTCATCTATGGTGATAGACATCAGGGTAGCCATTAAGTAAGTAGAGGAGATTGGGAATTTCCTGGAAAGGTACTCTATGAACTTTGTTTGGATGGGGGAATTTTTCTAACTTAGTCTGGGTGATTATTTTATTTGCCCAAATTCACTAACCTGTTTGGTTAATTAATATTTTTTGGACCACATAAATTATATTTCCATAACTTACTCTAAGCATAAACATGGGAGATGTGGAGGCAGAAGATGAACTAAGTCAACATAAACCACAGCAAGGAGTTTGGATTTTATTTTATACTCACTAAAAGTTCATGTTCTTTTTGTTTTAAAAAATGTCCATTAGGGTTGGGAATGTAGCTCATTACACATTATAAGCAAGAATATAATTGTGTCAGGTCAGAACAAAATGGTGTTACTTTGGTTATTTTCCATTTCAACTTGCTCTCTGGTAATAAATAAGGGTCACGACCAGTGTAGGAGACAGTCAAAACCAACTATAACCACACTATTGTATTAGTGAAAGCTACTTACATGGTGGATTGAGAGATGGCATTTTACCTTTAGGAATATTTTCTGCTCAGTGGTGAGACATATACTGGGTTTCCCAAAGAGAAGGCCTAGGCTTGTGCACTGTGTGGTCTTCTGTTCTGGAATCATGCTGCTCTCCAGTTGTAGGTAGAAAGCACTGCCAGCGCAGGATTAAAAGCAAACTAGGGGCTGGAGGTGTAGCTCAGGGGTGAAACACCTGGTTAGCATGTGTGAGACCCTATGATCAATCCCCAGCATTAAAAAAATAATAAGAAGAAAGAAAAGAAATCTAAAACAAAAAGGAAAACTGCATCAGTTCCTGCCAAAATGAATGCCTGACAGTGCCCTTTGTGATTAGAACTGAGATTATTCCATTTACAACTCAGAGTACTAATCACTATGTGATAGAAGTACACCATAGACTCACTTTGCAGATGCTGTATTTTCTTATATGTATATATATATATATATATATGGTATATATATTTATATATAATATATTTATACATACATACATACATATTTTAGTTGTAGATGAACACAATACCTTTATTTTATTTATTTTTTATGTGGAGCTGAGGATTGAACCCAATACCTTACACATGCTAGGCAAGTGCTCTACCACTGAGCCACAATGCCAGCCCCTTCTTTTATATTTTTTTTCTTTTTTTTAAACCTGAGGCATTTATTTTTAGTGATTATATCCACCTGGCAGAACACAAACCTTGGTGAAAGAAATAAATCCCGCTGCTGCTACAACCAGTTATCTATGACACCTGCCAAAGGTCACAGCAGCATGAAGAAGGATTTCTTTATTTCTCACTTTATTACAAAGGAATGTGGGTCTCCCTTCTCCAAAAATGCTACTTTAAAGATTAAGAAATAGTATCTGTTAATATAATTCCTGGGAACATATTTAGAAAATCTGTTTATGGAATCAAACACACACAATTGAAGTGTAAATTCAATGACATTTCCCTTTAATGTGACAAATCTATGTCACATGCATTACCAGAGGGAAACATTCCAAATCTATGAATAGCATAATAATTTTCACTTTCTTTTTCTCTTAGAATCTATGTGTAAACAAAAAAGGAGTTGAATGGTAATCCCTATGAAAATAGGAATATTTATAAACTTCTAATTCAAGAATTATAAAATAGGATAGGTAGAGGGATGGGAAATTTTTAACACAAACCCCAAAGAAAATATTTTAACATACTCCAGGAAACCACAAAACTGTTCCATAATACTCGGTGACACTGATAATAATGCTCAAAACAGTCGTCTGTAGAATTATGGTTCTAGCAATGTAATAAAGCCAGCATTCGAACAATGAGTGAGTGTTAGTGTGAGGAACTTATGCATGGAGTTCTTATCACAATCTCTGTATCCTCTCTAATATTCACAAGACTTTGCAATCATTTTATAGTAAGGTCTCTTCAGCATCATAAAGTTAGTGTCACAGCAGATACAGCAATGTGTCATGGCAGAAAGAGAAAACAATTAGTATTTCAAGCACAGAAAGACATAGTAGAGAGAATAAAACTGCTCACAACATTGTTGGAAGAATAGAAAAAAATGCAAGCCTAGGGCCTCCAAGGGCAGTGGGTGTCCAGATAACAGCTGTGGTTGTCATCCAGAGATGTGACTGGTGCTTCCACTGCTGCCTCTGGTCTAGCCACACACTTGTAGGCACTGGAACATTGTTGTTACCAGTTACAACCCCAGTAAGACTATTTCCATCTCATTTCCACCTTCTCAACTTGTGGGAGTAAATCTCACTGGCAAAACAAAGCTAAATCCTTGAGTCCAGCTGCAAGAAACAGTACTTTCACCTATAGACCCTTGCAATACAGAGGGGAACGCAGATGAGAATGTGAATGGATGTGCTCCTATTGCAGGAAATAGCCCTCATGCCTGCTCAGCATTCATGCCTGTGCTTCCATCCACTGAGTCTCCAATGACCACAATGACAAGAGTGAAAACAAACAAACCTTCTTAACTGAGACAGTGCAAATCTTCCATGTAACTTAAGTTATCCCTAATAGCAAAATTCCCTGTCACTGTATCTATCTTGAAGTCAAGCTTATTATTTTTAAAAAATAGTGTCTTTGTAAATGGGATTATTTTTCTATTTTCTTTTCAGACAGTTCATTTTTATACGGAACCACAAGTGAATTTTGTATGCTGATTTTTTTATTAACAAAATGTGTGACTTATTTTGTAATTTTACTGAATTCATTTATTAATTCTAAGAGTTCTTTTATGGACTCATACTCACAGTATTTTGTTGTCTTGTTCTTGAACAGCTTGTATCCTGACAAGATATGGTAGAAAACACAAATATCTGTGTCCTGTTCTTCTCAAAGTGTTAATAGAATATAGGGCATTGACCAAGATAGCTAGCCTGTCCTCTTCAAAAATTTAACAACAAAAACAAAGAAGTGGAGACAGTTCTAGGTAACTAAAATGCACTTTAAAAACCTTAACTGGAATTCATGGAAGCAACATCAGTATCAACTATCATACCTCACTACTCAGTTTCTTTCACCCTCTCATTTTATCTTCTCTTCTCTATACATTCACTCACACAATATCAGCATAAATATGTATGCACATATATGACAGGTATATATACAGATATGTATACATCCATATGTATGCATATAGATATGACATTTCTAAACAATTGGAAATTTTTTTTCATACCATATGTTAAATAATATTGCTGAATTGAATATTAATATCAAGTTTAATAATTGAACTGCATTATGGCTATACAGGATAATGTACTAAATCTTTTTTCATTTGTTCTCATTAGTTATACATGAGAGTAGAATGCATTTTGGCATATTGTACACAAATGGAGCACAACTTCTCCTTCCTCTGACTGAACACAGTGTAGAGTCACACCAGTAGTGTATAAGTACTTAATCTTAAAAATATATGCTGAAATATTTAGGGATCCAGTTTTTGTTTTGTTCATTGGTAGGTTTTTGTCTGCATTTAGTAAAGAAATAGGAATATGTGTGTGTGGGTGTGTATAAATAGGAAAAAACAAAAGGCTAATTTTTAAACTTAATATAGAAGTGCCCATTATATTGTTCTTTCACTTTTTCTGTAGATTTTCAAAGTAAATAATTTTATCTGGGAGCAGTTGCACACTCCTGCAACTCTAGCAACTCAAAATTTCAAATTCTAGGCCTGTCTGGGCAACTTGGCAAGATCCTGTCTCAAAATAAATAATATAAGGGGATAGGGGTAAAAATTGGCTCTGTATGGATCTCTCTCTTGAAGGACAGGTTGACAATCCTCAGTATCATTCATTACTACAAGAAAACGCAGGTCACTTGTCTGTTGCACAAACACATCTAAAGGATCCCTGTAAGTATCTCCTTCTTATATGAATCAGTCTTCTAACTCAGAAGTCTGATAAGTTTGAGGTTTATCAGATTTTGTATGTTTCAAAGCTTCTGGACAAAATGTCCTATTTTTTATTTGCTTGCAAAACACAAGTCAATGGATATGAAGAAGTTATCCTTAGATAAAGAATCTAAAGGATGATGTTATTTGAAACATACTAGTCCCATCTAGGTATTATGTCTCTACCTGTGAGTCCTACAAAAAACCCTCTAGAATGGAAACTTGGCCTGCATGGAAACATTTTTCCACATTGTGAATAAACAGCAAACTCTTAAGATCCTTTGGCAGAGATCCTATTACTCTTTCCTTGGGTTGCTGAAGAGTGAATATGCATAGACTGCTGCCTTGCTTATGGATTTGCTTCCCTGCAAGAGCAGAATTCCTTGTCTGAGTTATCTCAGCTACCAAAGTGTGGGACACAACATAGTTTTTCTTTGTAATACCAGAAGCCTACTAACATAATTTTGGAAAAAAGTTGTGCACCCAAACTGATTGCTATCACTCTGTGGAATTCATGGGGTGAATACGTTAATGATTTGAGTTTCATGACTTTACCTGGAGAGTTACAATTTTGATTTTCACACACAAACTCATGCTCACACACACACACACACACAAACCCAATAGGTCTCAGAATGTGTATAAAATAAACTTTATTCTCAGAGGTTTCTAAACTTTCATCCTTCAAGGAAAATGGACATGTGCTTCATGGGCTGATGAGTAATCTGATAAATAATCTGCCGACATTATTCTGACTTTTTCTTGATCCCAAGTCCTTGCCATTTTCCTCCAGTGTTGCTGACTCCAATCACTCATAGGATGGGGTGGGGAAGGGAAGGGGTTAGGGATTTTCAAGATTATCTGTGAGACTAGGCATCGGTGTCCTTTAGACGCTCATCATGTCTGCATGCTGGAGGGCTGTGATTTCTGCAAACTATCCATTTGGAGTGAAAATCAGGAGTGGCTGTGAAATTTGGTTTTCAGAGATGGAGCCCTTTTGCTTTCAGATTTAGGTTTTCATTTTTGTTGTTGCTATTGTTTTAGTTTTTCTCATCAATTGAGGAACTGTTTTTGTCTATTCTTTGTTGAAATTAGACAATAATTTTTCAAAGTTCCCAATATTAGTTGTTACCTTAAGCAGGGAAAAAGAAAAACAAAACTAAATAAGAATCTTCTGTCAGTTCTTGCTGATACCTAACTGGGACTCGTGAAGGACCTAGGTGACAATAGATGCCAGGTGCACCAGGAGTGCAGTTGAGTGGATAAGCTATGGGGATGAACTGCCATCTTGGAGGAGGAGTGATTAGGAGTAGATGCCTGTGGTACAGGACACAGGGTCCTGCCACTTCATGCTAATGAATAGCCTTTGAGCCCTGCTCAAAGGCTATTAGCAGAAACAGCTTGTTATAAGAAAAAGAGACTAATTTGCAGGGAAACCAACCCCCACTTCCAAATCCAATAGGAGGGTGGGGCCAAGGGAATGTGAAAGCCAGCAGGGTCCTTAGACACCATGCAAGTAAGTTCCATCTTTAGCCATGAGAAGACAGTGGTATCAAGAGACTGAAATTAGTTAAAGCCACATGACCTGTAGGTAGAAAATCTGGTATTAAAATCCAGGCCTCAATCCTTTTCCATTTCATCAGAGTTGAAAGGTTACCATCTGAAGGAAGCCAGCAGGCTTAGAGGCTGTTGAGTGACCTCGGTTGGTATAAGAATAGTGCTTTACAGAAACACTCATATAAATGTTCTTTTAAAGAGATAAGGTGAGATACAGAGAAGGACTCATCACAAAGAATACAGGGAAAACTAGCAAATAAAGAGCAACTTTAGGTTAATCCAGTAGAGACCAACCCTCCACAAACTTAATTCCATACCTGGGTGCTCCTTAGAAGCATTTCTAGGGGCTGGGGAGATAGCTCGGTCAGTAGAGTGCTTGCCTTGTAAGCACAAGGCCCTGGGTTCGATCCCCAGCACTCAAAAAAAAAAAAAAAAAAAAAAAAAAAGCATTTCTAAAAATATTTTCAGTATAACAAAGTTCTAAAGTGAAAAAGTACTTATTTCTCATTCCTAGGTATTCTTCATCATTTAATCTTTTCCAAATTTGTGGCCAAAAAAGTTTGAGTGACTCTGCTATATGTTAGCTAGATCATAGGTTTAATCCATCATCTCTTTTTCTCTCTCAATTTTTTTTTTTGCATGCTACAAAAACAAAACCATTGAAAAAGAGGCAAATTCTATTAATGGATTTTTTATGAAGTTAGCTGCACATTTAGGAGACTTCCATGCTGGCAACCTGAAATTTAGTAGATCTATGATCTTCCTCATCTCTAGCCACATGTTATGTACACATGGGAGCTTTCCATCTGAAACCATTTAAATTCTCTAGATATAGAGTCCAGGCATTTGGTTAGTTGAAAACTCACAAGGTTATTATGATAACATTATCTAAAGATATTAAGTAGACATTAAAATAAAATGGAGACTAATACAGTAGAGGAAGGAGATCCAGAAGGAGATAGGAGAGGAGGGAATGGGACATACTAGGAAATAAATTCTATTAAATTATGCTATGTCCATGTATAAATATACCACAATGAATCTTGATTTTTATATAATTATAATGTAATAATAATAGAAAGGAAATCAGTAGAGTAGAGCAGGGGCAGGGATGAAGGGAGGAAAAGGGGAATGAGATTAATCAAACTATGTTATGTGCATATACAAATAATGGCATAATGAATCCCACTATTATGGATAATTATAATACACCAATAAAAAAGATACTGAGTAGATCTTCCCTATTTCTTGTCATTCTCTTTGTTTTTCTCTCTCTTCCATCAGGGCTTCTTTCCCATTAGCCCTAAAGATTTTAGTCCTTCTACTCACAGTCTCAAGCATCTCACTTTCTTTCTCAATCTATCTCCCAAGGTAAGGATTTCCTTCCGTTTAGCTAAGATCTTTACAAAGTTGGCCTCCAAATTCTCTTTCCCAAAGTTCATTCACCATAAAGAGTTACCTCAAGTCAAGTAACTGGGCATTCATACACCTGCACCTGTCAAATATGGGTAAATATTCTGCAGGCATGGTTGCTGGGTGCTTTGGGATTGACAGAGCTCCCCAAAATTTCCAGTTCTCTGAGCCATCAGGTAAAGTGATTCCAGTAGTCTGAGTCCTATTCAGAAGGGTCTTGGGAGCAAACCTGAGAGGGTAGGAGGAATACCAGGTGATCTTGGCTGATACTTACTGAATGTTGGGCAGGGATAGATATTGAGGTGGGCTTACCCACAAAAAGAGGTCAGTAAATACCATGGCTGGGGATAATAAATAAGCTGAAGACATTTTGCAGTTTTGTAAATATTTTTGCTAATCTTAAGATTTTTGTTTGTTTAGGTTTTGTTTTGTTTTTCCTCAATAGTAAGAGTTGGGCACAATAAAGTAACTAGAATATTATCATTTTAATACAATAAATTTACAGTTTGCCAAGGATCAACATGAACTATATTTATTTCAATGTTTAGTACTTTATTCCCATCAGTCTGAATGGGACTTTTGCTTCTATTTATTTTGGGTACTAGGGATTGAACCCAGGGCCACTAAACCAATGAGGCATATCTCCAGCTCCCCATTTTTCACATTTATTTAGAGATAGGGTCTCACTAAGTTACTTAGGACCTCACTAAATTGTTAAGGCTGACTTTGAACTCACAATCCTCCTCCTCAACCTCCTGAGCTACTGGGATTACAAGCATGTGCCACCATACCCCTTTTGCTCCTTTTTAGTATTATGGCACCTTTATGGTCAACTGACTTAGAATTTAAATTATGTTTACTTATTCTTTCAGTACTCTAGGGGAGAATTTAATCTTGGCAAATTTTCCTCAATTAAAATAATTAATTGTTTCCTTAAATTTTATAGGTCTGTTCTTCTCTTCTCAGGCTTGTTATAGTGGGTGTGATTTATAGTAGGGTGCAATTTGTACTTAAATGGTGAATTTCTCAGAGTTACTGAGAGTTACTGGTGCCTGGCAGCCTGAAGAGGGGGCACCTGGAAAGTATCCTTCTCTAAATTAAGAATAAAAATGTCAATTATGGGTCACAAGGCTTCTGGCAGCTCTGGTCTCCCCTCTCTATTTTTGGTGTGGCAAGAAAAAGGAACATTCTAAGAGTGACCTTACATTGAGAGCTTTGACCACCTACCTCTGAAAATAGGATGCAGGCTAGCAGGGAGTCTCTGGTATTCCTTTTTGAGGACTTCATTTTCACCCAGCTGGGCAGTGGAATCCAGGCTCTTTCTGCAGAGTTTGGAAGTGCATCCTATCCCAGGAAATAATTATCATTTAGGCAAGTTACACACATCTGATTAAGAGAATGCTTTCTGGAAATTTCATGTCCTTCCATTCCATCTCAGCCCAGGAAGAAAACCATGGAGACTCAAGGGCTATGACTTCACTAGGATGGGGCAGAAGTTTAATTTTCACAGGCTCTTCAATGAATGTAGTCACATTCACACATATTATCACACCCAATGGCTGCAATATGAAGGAGATTCTTCCCACCTGATGAATGCTGCTCTGATGTAAGAAGGCACTTGGTCCCTATTCTTCTGGCCTAGTACAATGTTGTAGAATGATAGCCTCTATGTGATAGTACTCTAACAGGAGGGTATGGGAAGAACAATTTTGGAGATGATGATGAATAACCAAGATATAAGGAAGTGAATGACAGTGGCAGCAGAGGAGACCCTCATCCTGATGAAGAGCTCAGGTACTACTGAATCACAACCAGCAAACAGCACACAGTATAGAGAAACAGACAGTATATAATGCAGGAGTCACAAGAATGGGTGGTCAGAGACTCTAAGAGGCATAGTTTGGATTTGGGACAAGTCTCTATCTAAACATCTTTATTTACTTATAAAATGGGACTGATAGTATCTGACCTCCTTCCCTACCTAGGTCATTTGGGAAAATAATTGAAGTAAGGTATATCAAAGTGCTTAAAATCTGTGAAGCTCTTCCCCAGTGACATGCCCTTAGCAAGGTATAGGCTGCCAGAAGCTTGCCAACTTGTGCTTCCCTTACCATTTCCACGATCAACGATGCTGAGATGATATTCCAGGTTTTCTTGCAGGCAGTCATTAATGAAAAGCGTTTCCTTCAGGTGCTGCTGCAACTTCCAAATCTCATCTTCTGTAGCCATTCCACCAAGACATGAAATGAGGTAAAGATTCTTCATCACTTCACTTAGCATGATAGTCTCCAGGCCCATTTATTTGCAAATGTCATAAAGTCATTCTTATTTATGACTGAGTAATAATTTATTGTGTATATAGATCACAATTTCTTTATCCATTCATCTTTTGAAAGGCACCTGGGTTGGTTCCATACCTTAGCTATTGTGTATTGAGCTGCTATAAACATTGATTTGGCTGCAGTGTAGTATGCTGATTTTAAATCTTTTGGATAGAAACCAAGGAGTGGGATATTTGGGTCAAATGGTGGTTCCAATCCTAGTTTTTGAGGATTCTCCAATAATCGGGGCAGAGAAGGATAGATATTCAGTAGATTAGACAAAGGGCAAGGAAAGGAAGGGAAGGAGGATAAAAAAAAAAAAGAAATGAATCCAAAATAATTTTCCTGTATGTCTACATGAATACAAGATAGTGAATCCCACCATTATGTACATCCATATGAATGGGGCCCTAACTAGAATAAGACATATCCATGCTTGTACAATTATATAAAAATGAATTCTACTGTCATGTATAACTAAAAAGAACCAATTAAGAAAATTAAAAAAAAAAAAAAAAAGAATCTTTGTCATTAATGGAGTAGCCAGGGTTCTTTCCTCAAGATTCCTTCCTTTCATCATTCTGTGAACTTCATCCTTTCATCCAGGAACACCAAACAAGTTCAAGAGTCCTTAGGGTTTCAAACAAAGCATGGCCAAGTGCTAAGCAGATTCCACAGGGCTGCCTCCCACACAAGAATTTGGGAAGCGTAAGGAAGTTTGACAGGTGGGAAAACACTAAAGGCCTCCCAGTGGAGCCCATCTAGCACTGGGAAAGGTGTGGCCACCTTCTTAGTATAACTAACTCTAGGTACTGATGGAGGACAGGTGAGGTTGGACACCCAAGGAATTTTCAGGAAGCAGGTTTATTTAAGCTGCAATGGTCTACAGGGGCCAATGCCTAAAAATCTCTGGACCCTGAGTCTGGAAATTCTTTTAGATTTATACTCAGTGGGGTGGTTACATGACAGTGGAGTAGGTGGGAACTTAACAGTTACTCTTTGTCCCATATTCTCAGGCTAGACAGAGTTTTCACATGTTTTGTCTGCTAACCTGTCATTTACAAGAAAAAGGAAGCTTCAAACCACACTGAGCTTTCTGCAGAAGTCCTGTGAAATCCTGTGACACTCTTTGTAAAAATCTTTCTAACAAGAGAAGCTTAATTATGTCCAGGATCTTTTGGGGTGGGTGGTACCTGAACTGCTTCAGTACTAGGGAATATCTTTCTCTCTACTGTATCCTTCTTCCAATATCTTTCTTTCTACTATATCCCACATCTAATGAGACATAGCATAAAGAGGCCTTTGAAGGAAGATGATCTGAGTAATAAAAAGCACATACTTATATCCACCACTAACAAAAAGAGGTAGAAAGACAGACCTGATATTGTTTTACTTCACTATAAAAAGCTCAGTTCATAGTGAATGAATCAATATGGTCTACTTTCTGGCCTAGAAGAAGATATAAGGCATATAGTCTCCTAGCAATCCAAACTTTTATCCCCAAAGAAAAATCAAACAAGTGAGGAAGATGAGATAAAGATTGAGGTTTTAATCCATACACACATCAATGAAGCTGCAACCCCAAGAACCTCTTATCTGGAGGAGCTTAAGATTATTGGAAAGGAGACATGCTGGTGCCATTGCTGTTAAGTTCAGCCTTTTCTCCAGCAGATATGGACTGGATTATAGTATTGAGACTAATTCCACAAAGATTTTAAAAAACAAAAAACAAACCTTGGTTCTATACAAAGATGAAAACTTTGTCCACTTTTCCAAAGGGTTGCCCAAATCAGTCTTGTCTTTAGGGAAATCACCTGATATTCTGATACTCAGACAGAAACTTACGGGAGAAAAAAGCACCCAAGGAAAGAAGGAAAGTGAGAAGCCAAGGAACCATATTTTTGCAATATAGGCAATATTTTCGACATTCTTGACCAGTTAGAAAAACTTAGGACACTGTTCAGAAACCATATTATCAAGAACATTTCAGGAAATATAAGCTGTCCCATTTTAAAGAAGGAGGGCTTAGATCCTGTACATGTGGTGCAGTAGTGGCAGAGTTTACATATGACATTGGGGCCCAAAGTAACTGAGAAAAGGCATGGACCAGAAACAAAGCAAATTATCTGACCCGCCAAGGATCTTCAACACAATCACCTTTTCAAGGTGAATCTTTTTTTTTTTTCTCTTAAAAAGATAGGATCCTGCTATGTTGCCCAGGATGGCCCTGAATTCCTGGGCTTAAGCAATCCTCCTGTCTAGTTTTCCAAGTAGCTGAGACTACAGGCCCATAACTCTACCCAGGAAAATCTTTAGGACTCGCCTGCAGAGATGAGCTCTCAGTCTTCATGGTGAGCATGAAGAATATAGAAGCTACTGAAAGTTTGTTGGACTCTTATTTTCTTTTTAAGAGGAGTACTCACTGGCTATACCCATAGCAGAGGTGGTTTCTTGTGTATTAGACAAGAAAGCATTGCTGCTGGAAGGCTGTTGACAGTCACAGTGGCTAGAATGAGTCAAATACCGTTCATCTAGTGAGTCTTCCACGATTTCACTCACTTCTTCTTTTGGGACCTCCCTGCTGAAACTGGTAGGGTAGGCAGGACAAGAGATTAAATCAAGGTAGTCTAGAACCATAGCTTAATAACTAGTCCTAATCCAAAGTTCATGGAAGAGGTTTTGAAAACCAAAGAGGCCATCCCATTAAAGAGGAAGTATAAAAATCCATTTGTGCTTGGGATATAGTATATTATGGATGATGAAGTAGACCCAGCAATTACGCTAAATGACACTTAGGCCACAGAGAGAGCTATAATATTGGATTCACAGAGCCATGTACAAGTTTTAACTTAACATTATATGAAGTGGTTCATTGAATATTGAATCCTGAGACAACAAAACCTCCCAGGATTCTTGCAGTTTTTAGACCTCTCTCTCTAGATACCTGCTATGGCAAGTATTATTGAATTTATTTTTCAAGGTAAATTTCTGCCTATGAAACATCTGCCAACATACTTCCTGATAATTGTGCAGAAACCAAATAGATATCTTATTTTGTCTTAGTTTTGTTGTTGTTATTGCTTATTTCTTTTTTCTTTGGTGGCTAATGTTGTGTTCAAACATGGGACCCTGCACATGTGAGGTAAGTGCTCTACCACAGAGCTACATTTCCAATCCCTCACTTTGGTTTTTAACCACACAGGCTTTTAAACCACAGGAACTAGGGATTCCTGCTCAATTTACCTTTGGTTAGATTGACTAGTTACCTGAACTTGAGGAATTGCTAAAAAATGGGAAACAATTCAAGAGCTAGAAACAAAACAGACCACCATGTTTGTTTGTTTGTTTGTTTTCTCTGGTACCAGGAACTGAATCCAGGAGTGCTTAATTACTAAGCTACCTCCCAGTAATTATTATTTTTCATTTTAAGACAGGATCTCACTAAGTTGCTTAGGGACTCCGTATATTGCTGAGACTGGCTTTGAACTTGCAATCCTCCTTACGGCTTCCAGATTTGCTGGGATTATAGGTGTGCACCACTGTGTCTGACAGACGACCATGTTTAAAAGGATACATAATTGTATAACGATTAAATGAAACAGGTATAATAGGTAGTTCTGGTTTTTTCCTAAATTTGAGACATTTGACCTCTTGATCCCTTGCTTCTGGAATCCTCTCTATGTTGAATTCCATCATCAGCTCCCTCCTCATTCAGTTACCTGAGAGTCAGTAGTCTTTGTAGGTCTTCATCCTTATTATTATTATTTTCTGCAAACCAAAAACAGAAAGAGCTAGTCAGAAGTTAAGTAGGTCACTTTTTGCACATTGAAAACATGAGGCCTATGTGATTAGAGACATAACACTCTACGTATTTGTTCAGAGCACTCAGAGAATTATTCCAGGAAACCTCAGGTTGTATCTTTTGAGAAGTGGCCTGGCAGACTTCCCTGAGCCCCAAGGACAGGAGTGTTCCTAACATGATGAATCATCATTATGACATTCACTACCTGAGTTAGGACAAAAAGTTTAAAATGTCTTTTTTTCCCCAGCTTACAGGATACTTGCCCAGCTCTGAACTTCTCCAGCTATGACCTTTATTTTCTGCATAAGGCTGGTTGCTAAACCATGGTTGTGAGTACCATTACTGTCATCATAAAGAACCTAACCCACTCTCAGAGGAGAGGAAAAATGACCCTGTTCTATTCCACTCCAAAAACCAGGGGACTTTCCAGGTATAAACCTGTCTCTGCTTTTCTTCCTCTAATGTTTTCAAGGGTGATTCTTTCTATGAAAAGTGTATCAGGGGGCTGGGGCTGTAGCTCAGTGGTAGAACACTTGCCTAACATGTGTGAGTCACTGGGTTCTATCCTTAACACCACGTAAAAATAAACAAATAAAATAAAAGCATTTGTCCACAACTACAATTTTAAAAAAAGAAGAGTGTATCAGTATAAGTCATCTTTCTGAAGTCCATTTTCTATTCAGTGCCTAAGCTAACCACAAAACAAAAATACACCCATGAATCTTACCTTCAATTGTTCTCTATAGCAGTCAGACAATGTATGATTTGACCCACTTTACAAATGAGGAAACAGAATTCAAGAAGAATCAATCAATTTCACAAAGGTAGTAAATACAGTGCGAAGACTAGAGCCCATGGAATTCTGATTTTTAGTCCAGAGCTCTTTCCATTATAACAAACTACCTTCTGTCATGTTCTTCTTTCTGTCCTCTAAGATGGATGGATGGACACTTCTTATTCTGGCCTACATGGAGTAATAGGAACCTGATTCATCCTCCTACCTTAAGCAGCCAAAAAAAGTGTAGTGGGAGGGAGTAGCAGATCTCATTCAGTACAGTAAGTGATCCCTGAGAGAGAAAAACAAAGATAAACTCTGCCTGAGATTTCTAGACTGCCAAGAGGTAGGTGGGAAATTAGGGGGAGGAACTGGACAAAGTTAGTGGTAAGGTCAATGTGGATAGAATACTAGAGAGGAGACTGCTATGCAGGGAGAATACTTTAGATGTATATCCCCTTCCTTAGTTAACTACTGATTAGGATGTGTGTGAGAAAATTATGTGAAGAGGAAAAAACTTCCCCAAAGGAATTATCTCTGGAATTTGTAATAGTTGATGTTTCCACCAGAGTAAAAACACATAAAACAAAACAAAAACCTTGTAGTAAAGGGGGCATTGGTTAGAAGATTCAAAATAGTACTGCCCCCAATGTTAAATAAGAACATGTCAATTCAAATTAATCAGTTGTAACAAATGTACCATTCTGATGTGAGATGTTGATAGTGGAGGAGGCCATATATGTGTGGAGGTAGGGGGCACATGGAAACTCTCTATACTTCCTATTTAATTTTGCTAGAAATCTAAAACTGCTCTGAAGAATAAGATTTTTTTTAAAGAGTATTGTCTCAGGAGTGAGAAAAAATTAGCCACAGACTAATAGTTGTTCTTGTCCTGCCTCATAAAATCTATCACCTTGAAAAAAACAAATTGTTTTTAAATAAAGAAGGTAGAAGAAAACATGATAAAAGGATATATGGAAGACCTTTTAAAAGACCTGATATAAATTTAAATGAGTAAAAAAAATAATGAGATGAAAAATACACTTGATGAGATTAACAGAAAATTATATAGTGCCAAATAAAGATGAATGAATTAAAGACTTAGAAATAGGAATTATCTAAAATGAAACCCAGAAAGAGAGAGAGAGAAAAAAAAGATGGAACAAAAATTGATGGAGATTCAACTATGGGAAAATTTCAAACCACCTAATATAATTGGAATCTCTGGAGAAGAAGATAGAACAGAAAGAAAAAACAATATATATATATATATACATATATATATATGTTTATATATATGTATATGTTTATATATATGTTGGGGGGTTGTTTTCAAATTTGATGAGAACTACAAACTTGGCAGGTACAAAATAATTCATAAAGTAAACATGAAAACTATACAAAGTCTCATCATAATCAAATTGCTTAAAAAACAGTGATAAGCTGGGTACCTGTAATCCCAGCACCTTTGATGGTTGAGACATGAGGATTTTTAGTTCAAGGCCAACTTCAGCAAATAGCAAGGCCCTAAACAACTCAGCAAGATCCTGTCTCTAAATAAAATATAAAAATGAGCTGGGGATGTGGCTCAGTGGTTAAGTGTCCCTGGGTTCGATCCCTGGTACTCCCCCCGGCAAAATAAATAAATAAATAAATCAGTAATGACTAGAAAATCATAAAAGCAGCAGAGGAAAGAAGACTTTATGTACAAAGGAACAAATGTAAGAATATGACCAATTTCTTGTTCAAAACAATGTAAGTCAGAAGACACTGAAATAGCATCTTTAAAATAAAGTGAATAAAACAAAAATGTCAACCAAGAATCCTATATTTAATTAAAATATCTTCAGAAATAAATATGAATTCTTGTCACACTCATCAAGATGAAGTAAACCACCTCTTACTGATTAAAAACTAAGGACTCAAGAAAGAATATTACAAGTATTCACCTGAGTTTTCTAAAAAGGAGATAATAGCATGCAGGTTAAAGATCATACTCAAAACTAAAGTTATCTACTTTGTGAATAACTTTGTATTTTCCCCCACTCCTCTGGGGGTCTTGGAGAGAATCTTCAGAGCCTATAGCCAATTTACCAGTGGTGAGCTTGTGGGCTAGGTTCTCTGCCAGCTTGCTTCCTTGGGTCAGTTGCTCACAGAGTCTTTGTCCATGATAGCCAGTGATGCCAGTGCTCCTGAGAACGCTCTCAAAGGATTTGACTGCGTTCTTCACGTGCTGACTGAAAAGATAACAGACACCTCTCCCTTCCTGTATTTTCTGCCGTAAGTAGGTCAGTTCTTGGGCCTGAGCCTGAAATATGGTTTCAAATTTCCTAAGGTGGAAAAGAAAAGTAAATTGTAGGAGTGAACATCGTGAATGGAGGTTACAGAAGCAGAGATATCTTAAAATGCCCCCAAGGAACTTGCCAAATTGAATTCCTGCCCAAGTTGTATAATTTGCCTGGAACAAAGGGAACAAAGAAACAGCCTTGGGTTTGTGGAGTTTTTACTAACTTGGCTTTTTTGGAATGTCCCTTTAGTTCCTCACTTCAACCCAAATCCATTTCCTTATAATATACACCAAGCATTATGCAGTAAGTGACCAAATAAGCCAGGGATGGAAGTGTTGGACAAGTATATCTGGTGTTAATTGAAAGATGAAAAATCAGTGTAAAGATCAAGAAAGACAGCTTTCTTTTGAATGACCTGAAGATAGACTATCATCAGAAGTAAATGAAGTTCCCAATCTATGTGAGATTTTGTTGTTTTATAATTATTCTATAAATATTTCTTATGGGTTCCAATGTAAAATGTGAACTCTGTGAGGCTTGAGACAGTAAAACATCTTATCCAACTTATAGCACCCAGTAAGCAGCATTTACACATATAAGTAGTTATTCAGTTAATGCTTAGACTCATGTAATCCTAAAGCTGGATTAACATTTACAGTCATCTGGCCAATCTGATGCCTGAATCTCCTTCACACTTTCCTACTAAGTACAGATTGTTGTCCAAATTATCCCAGAGTTCTTATGAAGTGTTAGAGGAAGTGAAAGCATAAACTCAGGAGAAGCAGGGAGTCCAGATGCCTTCTTCAATCAAAGAACTCTGTGTTAGTGGGTTTTTACATATCTAATCTTCTAGGATTTCAATTCAACAAAGGGTTAACAGACATTTTTGAATGTCACAATCTATCCTATGTCTGAAACTTTCCAAGGAGGGGCAGTGCTGGTCCTAAGCAAATTAATAATTCATTTTCCAGTTAACAACTACTCAGTTGTCTATCTATCTGATAGTCCTAACAGTCAATACTCCACATTATTATTTTTAATAATATTTAAAAATAAAGTTGGAGAAACACTTTTATCATGGAAAGTCATTTGGAAAGCTTGAAAATATCTCTCATAGAAAAAGTCCAATGGCCAGGCAGAGTGGCGCATGTCTATAATCTCAGTGGTTCTGGAGGCTAAGGCAGGAAGATTGCAAGTCCAAAACCAGCTTCAGCAATTAATTGAGGCCTCAAGCAATTTAGTGAGACCCTGTCTCAAAATAAAAAATAAAAAAGGCTGGGGATGTGACTCAGGGGTTGAGCACCACTGGGTTCAGCCCCTGGTACCAAAAAGGAAATAGAAAAAGCCCACTAATGACAAATCCACACCTATAAAAATAAGAGAAAATATAATGATTATTGCAAATAGTTGTGAGTTTCATGTGTCAGAGATGATTCTTTTCACTTGTAATTATGTACTTAATCTTCACAACCCTCTGAGTTAGATACTGTCAGCATTTTCACTTTGCAGATGAGATTGCTGAGGTAACAAACCTACAGGAAAGTTAGGTAAATTTGCCCAAGGGCACAAAGCTAGAAGCCACATACCTATTATTCCAACCCTGGCATCTGTTTCCATTTTAACTCATTTGTTATTTAATGGAGAACCCCAGAGACCTAACTGGCAACAACCCCATTGTCTTTGTGTCATTTTGTGCCTGTCCTGTGTAATTCTGCCCTTCTCCTTGCACAAATTCACTTTTTATTCTAGCGGCCTGGGAAGCCCCACTTCAAATAGTATTCATTATTTTCATACAGGTACCTCCTTACCCAAGTCTTGCATCTTGTCCCGTCTCCTCTAACAGATCCCCCTCCTCAAATTGCAACTCCTCTTCCAGCACAGATTTGATGAGTTCTTTGTTCTCCTCACACTCTGAGAAAAGATAGATATGCTTGTCTCAGTGGAAAGCAGAACATACTGCTGTGGTCACTACCTTCAGGGGAGAAGGCAAGGTCCATTGTAGGGACAAAAGTAACCCCTGTACCCAACTCTGTACAGAGATTTCCACATCTTTACTTCTCAATCTCCAAACTACTCCTATTTTAGAGGTAAGGAAAAAGAAGTTTGTGAGCAGATAAAATGACCTGGCAAGGTGATTCAATTGGTATTTAGCAGTCAGAATTCACATTTCCTGAGATCTGACTATAATTACCAAATCTTTCAGCCTCTTAAATACTAAGCTGGAGCATGAAATAGTGATTTCCTGTGTGTTTCCTGTGACTTCCTGGAAACTAATGGATGTCCTGTGTTGAGTTCCAGTAATCCTCAAGTATTTCAAAGACTGAAAAATGTATCTGAATACAACTATGTAAAAATGTATATGGGAGCCTCAGCAAAAGCAAGGCACTAAGCAACTCAGTGAGACCCTTCTTTAAATAAAATACAAAATAGGACTGGGATGTGGCTAAGTGGTTGAGTGCCCTTGAGTTCAATCCCCAAATATGTATATGGGGGGTGGAGGGAAGACCTAAAAGATGTATGTTCAAATTTTAACATGTGTTGCCTTAGGTAAGAGAGAACCAATACTCGTGTTTGCCATGGCACTATTCTAGTTGGTTTTCAAAAATTATCATCATATAATTATCACCACTATCTGCAGAGATACTTTTGCCAGTACAGGTAAGAAAACTGAGGTCCACAGAAGATAAACAAGTTAGATTTTTTTGAACACTCCATCTTTCTTTAGCTCCATAATAGACTTTGAATTTTTAAAACAGTTTTAGTCTCACAAAAACTTAACAGATAGTACAGAGTTTCCATATATCCCCCTCTTCCTCCAAACATGGTTTCCCCTATTATTAATGTGTCACATTAGCATGGTGCATTTGTCATAATGAATTAACCATAATAGTTGATACATTATTATTAATAAAAGTCTATACTTTAAATTAGGGTATGTTTTTGGCATTATAAAACATGTGAGATTTGAAACCAGGAAGCATTGCCCAAGAGTACATGCTCTTGTTTTTGCTGAAACAGGGTTCCAGTATGTTGCCCAGACTGGTCTCAAACTCCTAGACTCAAGTGATCCTCCCACTTCAATTTCCCAAGTAGTTACACTACAGGTGTCAGGCACACACCACCACTAGACACTTGCTTTTAACCACTGCTCTGTTAACTTTATGCTAAAGTCCTAGGTAACATCTTTCTTCTTCATCTTCAAAAATGTTTGTCTGGAAGTTGTGTTATGGTAATAATAAATGATGTTTTATTTTTAAAGAATCTTAGTATTTCCACAATCCCCAAGCTCAACCTTTAACTTCTTTAACAAGTGGGCTTTAAGTTTTACTTGTGTGACTATGACAATAAGTTGGATAGCTTTTTTTTTTTTTTTTTTTTTGGTACTGGGGATTGAACCCAGGCATGCTTAACCACTGAGCAACATCCTCAGTCCTTTTTTATTTTTAGTTTTCAGACAGGGTCTCTCTAAGTTGCCTAGGGCCTTTCTAAATTTCTGAGACTGACCTCGAACTTGCGATCTTCCTGCCTCAGCCTCCAGAGTCACTGGGATTATAGGCATGTACCACCGTGCCTGGCTAGATAGCAAATTTTACCCCTCCCCATTGATTCATTGAAAAATTACAGAAATTTGAAAGCAAACTCAACTTCAATGTTAGTAGGAATCCTCTTCTGATATCTCTATTCTACTCATACCCATTTCCCCATGTGGTTCTCTATCACTACAGTATCCCTTCTTTCTCCTCATTATCAATAGATTTGGGGTTTTCCAGTGGATTTCCAAATATGAGAACTGACTGTGGACTCTACACTGGACTGACCTTTACTGAGATTGGTGGTCTCCACTTGTTCTTATTCTCATTTTATCCAAATGTCTCATAAATAACCCAGAACCTGGAAGTTGACCTGGACTTGTTTTTTGTCTACAAAATTCATATTCATTCAAGAAGAGATAGAAAGGGTGTTATGGAGTCTCTGGTTTTCCTGGAAATACCCTCAATCTAACCAGAATGTGAGGAATGTCTTCTTTGAGCTTGAGTGGGAACAGAATCTTCTCAAGGCATCAAGACTTCCCTATTTGTCTGCTACTGATGTTCTCATTTGTAAATATCTGTGAGTCAGTCGGGAACAGATAGCTTTAAGCTTTGTTAAGGCAGGTAGGATGCACTCTTACTTCTTTCTCCCTTAGCATAGTGCTTTACAAATAGGTATTCAGGAATAGTTAAATTGAATCCCGAGATTTCAGTCAAAAGTGGTGACACAAGTTCCTGAGAGAAAAAAGACAATTTAGCACCTTCATCAAGATTTTAGACTCTATTTCTCCCTACTTCCTTCCTGAAAAATGTATTCCTTTATGCTTCAGTTCTTTCATCCCCTTCAAATTGAGGGCAAAAACCCACTTCTGGCTTTCTAGGAGTACAACTGGGATGCAATTTATTTTGATGAAGGATAGGGAAGAAGAAAGTTTGAAAAGTATTTAGTTTCTGTTAAACAATCATTTATCACTTTGGTGACCATGACCCCATAGGACTTACGGTATTTCTGTAGGTAATTGGCCAGGGAGAAAGCAGTAGCTTTGGAAGTGAGGTATTTCTCTCTGAGGTCTCGCAAGTTCTGTTTACTTTCTTCCAACTGAAAGCGTAAGTACTGATTGGATTCCAGGATGCTCATTTCTGTCCTCGGACCAGAAACAGTAGTGAGAGATATTGCCATGCTGAAGCTTGTGATGGAAGTAGAACCAGAACCTGGGGAGAAGAGAGCCAAATGAATAATAAATTAAAAATAATTGATCACGGTGATGGTTGTACTATATGGTAAACTAATAATAATTGAACTATATAAATATAATGGATGAAGTCTATTTATAAATTATAAAAAAGGAAGTTTTTATTGTGATAAAAACTCAGTTTCCTTACATAAAAAAAAATGAATCAAAACAAGAATAAAGAACACAGACTTGAAACTAGGCACAGTGGCACACACTTATAATACCAGTGACTCAGGAGGATTACAAGTTCAAGGCCAACCTGGGAAACTTAGTGAGACCTTGTCTCAAAATAAAAAATAAAAAGGACTGGGAGTGTATCTCAGTGGTAAAGCATCCCTGAGTTCAAATCCCCATCACACACACACACACACACACACACACACACACACACACGTAGATTCAATTCATAACTTACTTTTGGAATAAACTTTGTCAGCATCCCACAACTCTTCAAATCCTTAGCCACAAAAATAAGGCACAAGATGCCCAAACCCAGAGTCTAAGTCTCTGCCTGTGGCTCAGGCTCCAATAGGAGGAAGTGCTCATATGCCAGGTAACAGCCTGGAGTTGCAATAACAGAATTAGAAGGTGGAGGATGTCGTGGAATCTCAGGAGCTCCTGCCTTCTGGTTGCCTAGTCCACACTAATATACAAGGCCACCCTTAGGAGCTATGCCTTCCGCAGCCCTTCTCACTATCTGTGTACCTGTGTGACAATACCAAAGACAGAGACAGCTCTGTCTAAAATTTAAACGTATTTTCAATGTTTATTCTTGCAAGTGCATAGAAAACACAAAGGAATCAATATTTTCCCAAATTCTTGTATTATCTTGAGAACTGTCATGACATCATTTTTCCCACATAAAACATTTAAAAATTTTAGATAGTATGATATTCTTTGATTCTTCTCAAGATTTTCCCATATCACTTAATATTATAAGAAAAATCCTAAGTATAATATTCCTCTCTACATGTGGATGATTTATAAGAATTTTGGTTCTGTGTCTTAACATGCTTCTTGCTGTGTCCAATGTTAGATTGCATTGTTTCCTCCACTAGGGAATCATGTTGGCCTTTCACTAACTTGAAGACAGGCTTAATGTCTCTACCTCCTTATTCCATCCTTATGTTTTTTGTTTGTTTTAATCTTTATATGCATAATTTGGACTTGTCACTTTCATTCTAATTCACCAGAATCTCATCCCATTTGTCACACTGATTTCACAGAATCTTTTTTTCTAAATTAGATCATTGAAGTAGTTTATGTATATCTCCAAATACATGTAATGACCATCTTATTTGGAATGATGTCAATTAAAACCATTCTTTGTCTGGAGCAGTTTTTATGGAACAATGATTGGTAGTTTGTGTTAAGCCAATGCTGTTGACCTGAAGATATATTCTCAGAGCATAGTAGAAATCAAGATTGTGGGTCTGTGGTGGTAGGTGGTCATCCACGAATTCCTGTGCAATGGACTTTAGTGACACAGAAGTTGAAGTTACAAAGAGAGACACAGGGGAGAAAGTAATCCTTGACATACCTCATTTCCTGCACGTTCATTCCTCCCTGGTTTTGTGGCATGAGGGAGACTCCTCTAGAATATGTGTCTCTTCACTTCAGCTACCTGGCTTTCTAGGCTAGTAGCCTATACATGTGGGACCCTGGATACCTCCAGGTGTACCACTGAATAGTCATGACAAAGTGAAGGAAACTGCCCGACCCTCATGCCAACCTGCAAATACACCAGGTTTGTGAGGGATCTCAAAAGCTTTAGATGGTGTCAGTACTTTTTAATGTTGAGGTTTATTTTAAGGGGTAGCATGTGGTCTATCTTACAGAATGTTTCATGTATATTTGAGAGGAAGTATACTCTACTCTTTTTGGATGGGATGTTCTATTGATGTCTATTAGACCATGTTGTCTAAACCTTTTATCATCTTGTTGATCTTCTGCCTAGTTTTTCTACACCTTATTAGAAATATGATATTAAAATCTATAACTATTACTATTGAATTTTCTACTCCCTTCAGTTGTATCAGATTTTCTTCCTGTATTTTGGGGGCTTTGTTAGATGCATAGATGCATATGTGTTTATAATTGTTATATCTTTCTGGTAGATTAACTCTTTCATAATTATGAAATATCCTTCTTTGTCTCTGGTACCACTTTTTATTTAAGGTCTCTTGTTTTGTCTTGAAGTAGTATAATCATTTCAGTTTTCTTATGGTTGCTTATTGTATAATTATGTAGGGTTACATGGCAAAAGGAATTCTACAGATGTGGTTAAATGGCCTTAAAATGGGGAGATTATCCAGATAAACTTAATTCATTATGTGGCTTTTAAATCTGGGTCTAGAGGTCGTAGAACTAGAATACCAGAAAGATTCAAAGCATGTCAGTTATGGCAGGGACTTTTTCCACCATGCTGCTTGACAAGGTCTGAGCATGAGGAAGGGTTTGGCAAGGCCACCATTCCAGGAAATTGCCACTGTCATCTCTCCTAGGAATTGGGTGTTTTCTTGTAATTAGCATACTTATAACTATGCAACTGCAAATCATATTCCCTGGATCATTGTGATAAGAATTTAACCTCAATGAGTTTGTGGAGCTTGGGGGAGGATGAGGAATGCTTTAAAAAATGTACCAATATCACACATAAGTTTGAAAGTACAGAGTTGAGGAGTTCTTCAGAAAACTACAGTTACAGAAATTGCTTGCTCCTATGCTGACACACCTGCCCCAGTTAATACTTTACCAATAAACAGCCTAACAAATGAAACAGAAGACTTATTGTCCCCACAGTACTAGGACCATCCTACTTAGCTTACAAGATTGGGGAACATTTGTGGTATCCACCTAGAGGGAAACAAGCAAATAAGTATAAGGAGCCATCTCCCACAGATCCACCTCTTCCCTATACAAGAATGTACAGTGAAAATGGTAAATGAATAATTAATGTTAATGGTAAATAGACAAATGTCCAATAATTGTCCTTCCTTCAAAGGTTTGGACGTAAGGGCCACCCTGGAAATGTAGGACTAAAGAACAAAGAAACAGCATACTCAAACAGCTAGAAAAAGATCAAATGCCCTCATTGCATGTTAATTGGTTATGAGTAGTTTATGCTGGCTTAGGTCTGAATATGTATTACAATAGGTAGAGGATAAATCAATGACATAAAGAATAATAGGATAAAATTAAGTACTCACACTGATTGTTTGGCAGTAAATAACCTAACTTAATCTTTTTTTTTTTTTTTTTTTTTTTTTGTGGTGCTGGGGATTGAACCAGGGCCTTGTGCTTGCCTAACTTAATCTTAACTGAGCTTGTTTAGGTAATAGAGTAGACCTTTAAGACTAAATCAAAAACATAATAATATGAGCTAAAGATTCATGTATGTTTTGCTTGGCAGTTCAGTAAAATTAGCTTAAAACAAAAGAGTCATTATGCTGACAATAGGTCTAACACCAAAGGGTAAACAAAGGCCAGTAGGATGAAAAGAGGAAAATATCTTTCACTGTAATATGCTTATGTGAGTAATTTTAAGTAAATATAGAAAGTTGACCTTAATGTACCCACTAAGTGTTAAACACCTGCTGGAAAGTGTGGTTAATGACAGATCTTGTGGTAATTTCTCTATAACTTGTATCTTGTTTAATCCTCCTTTACTTAATACTGTAAAAGAAAAGCTAAAATAAATCTAAGCAGCACTTGCTTCAAGTTGCTCCAGGCACTGACTCCACCCATCCTTCAGGAACTCATGAGTTGCTGTGGCTGGCTCCCAGCACAGGGATCCAAGGAGAAAGAAGCTCTTAACTGCTTACTTTGAAGGTAGCGAGAGCCAAAGTCAAAGAAATAAAGTCTTTCACAATCAGTGCTACCTGAAAGTATGTCTTCTTTTTTTAAAAAAGGTATTTGGATTGAACCCAAGGGCACTCTACCATTGAGCTATGTCCCAGCCCTTTTTAATTTTTGAGACAGGGTTTTTGCTAAATTGCCAAGGCTGGCCTCAAATTTGTAATCCTGCTGCCTTGGCCTCCAGAGACACTGGGATTACAGGCATGTGTCACCATGCCTAGCAAGCTAAAATATTAAAATATTTCTACATTGGTGTGTGGGGAGTCATTCATATTTAGCAGAATCAGGCTTGACTGAGCCATAGGATACAGAGGTCTGACTCCCAGGAACTGGCAGTCATGGGAGACTTGTTTCAGACAGCCGAGGAGTAAGTGACCCTGTACAGAATGACTCACCCCTGAGGATATGCTAATTTTCTAAACAAATGGCTTCCCTAGCTCCACCCATCCTGTTCCTCACAGAAGAAACTGCTCCTGGTCAGGGCTTTACCTATGAGACTATAAATAAAGGTGAAGGTGGGGTCCTCCATTTTGTTGGAAGCCAGAACTGGTATGGCCTGATCCATCGCATCCTCTTTCATTGGAAAAGAGTATTGACTCTTGTGTTTATTGATTAGATAAGTTTCTTAGTAATTGATCAGCACCACCATCCTCCTCTGACAAACTCTTCCCCTAATCCATGAGGGGAGGGATGTGGAAACCCCCCACAGTGGTGTGTGGTAATAAATCCCTGTAATCCCAATGAATGGGCAGGCTGAGGCAGGAGGATCGCAAATTCAAGACCAGTTTTGGCAACTTAGTGAGGCCCTAAGCAACTTAGGGAGACCCTGTCTCAAAATTAAAAATTTGTTAAAAAATGTTTTTTAAATTAAAAAAAAAAAAAAAAAGCCTGGGGCCCTGTCTCAGAGGTAAAAGGCCCCTGAATTCAATCCTCAGTTCAAAAAAAAAAAAAATTGACAGTACATGTATATAGATTTAGGCAGATTTTCATTGCCTTTGTCCACCCTTCTCTTCAGCTTTATATCAGCACACTACTGTCTAGAATGGGAGTCATAACCACCAACACTTTCTGCCCTCTCTTGGATATGCTGTCTTTCTGGAGTCAGATGGCACTGCTGCTGAGGGTACTGATCAGTCAAGAGCCTTAGTCCCCTACCCACTTTCACCCAGGTTCTAACCTTCACTCTCTTGGAAGACAAAGGACCCTCCCTCATAACCTTGTATCAGTTCTATATAGATAATTATCCATAAACTTCACTCTTTTCTGGACCCCCAAGGCCAGGATCTCTAAAACCTTGTGTATCTGGTCTACTCCAGAGATACTATCCTTCCTGAAATTTCCATTTTTTCATCCCCACTGCATTGTAAGAAGTTACCAGATGACAAGTTCACAATCAGGCCTAAAGAGTGACCAAATGACATTTTGTCTAAATCAGTCAGAGATATTGGCAAATGTGATAAGGGCATTTTTCCTAAGGTTCCACACTACAGAAGCACACTAGAACTTACTTTTTACCAATACACAACCTGGAGCAGTGGTTGTACACCTCAGGCCAAACACTAATCCCTCCAGGATGAGAACATGGTTTCTAAGGTCAACAAGTTACTACTTAGACAAATTCTTGAGTATCATTTATTCTAAAATCACAATCAGGTCCACAAAATTTGCTGCTGGTGGCTATATTTCTATAGAGACCTGACTTAACTAAACAATAAATAACCCAGCAGAAGTAGGTAAAAAGATTACTATTCTAGTCTTGCATGTACAACAAAGACTCCCATGGGTACTCTGCAGATACTTAAATGAACCATGACAGAGTGAGTGACAATCACATACGTTGTCCAGAAATCAAAACTTGGTACTCCACATGAAACTACAGATACTACCATTGAACCACAAAAGCTCAGAATTCATGCCTGTGTAGTATGTAAGGTTACTACATTAGGTCTGAGGACTTTGTTTTCCAGATTCCTTCAAAGACTTGTAACCCTTGGAACCACCAATTAGACTTGGTGGAAATCATTTGAGTGGAATATTAAGAGTGGCATATTGTGCACCCTTCATAGGAAACCATGTTTTTGCATGAGAGGTATTTATTTGTTTTATGGAAAGTATTGACAGATATCAATTTATAAAACATAGACACACAGAATTACACTTAAATCTCGGAGAGAATTCTATCAAAAAGCTCATTGGAAGTGGTTAGTGCTCTCACAGCATTACAGGACATGGGGCTGCACAAAGGTTCCCCTTCAAACCCTGATTCTTATGATTAAGTCAGAAAGATTTCAGAGTAACAGGCATTTGTTCTTTTTTATTATCTTTTATATTATTTATTTATTGGTACCAGGGATTAAACCCAGGAATTAACCATTGAGCAGCATGCCCAGCCCTTTTTATTTTTATGTTTTATTTGAGATAGGTCTCCTAAGGCTGGCTTTTTGTTTTTTTAAATTGTGGTATGTCTTTTATTTACTCTTTTTAACTTTATTTTTTGTGATGCTGAGTATCAAACCTAGGGCCTTGTGCGTGTCAGGCAAGTGCTCTTCCCCTGAGCTACACCCCTAGGTTGGTTTTGATCCTCCTGCCTAAGCCTACCAGGTCACTGGGATTATAGTCTTGTGCAACCAGCCAGGCATGAGTTCATTAGAAGGAACAGGAAAGGGGAAAGGGTACAATCTCAAGGAAGAGAATAGGTTATCTCAGAGAGGAGAGACACTGTGCTTCTCTTGTACTCCAAGTTTTATTGGGGATCTCAGAGAAGTTTCCAAAGAGTCCTGCCCAGGTCCACCTCTTGACTTTTGGCTAATGAAAGGATGACATCAGACTTTTAAGTCTGCCATGACAACTCTAGGTCACTTTGGCCCATACTGACTGGTTCTATTTGGAACCTGATCTTACAGATTTTATAGTTAGAGGGAATTATCCTTATCTCCCTGAGTTCAGGGCTCTTGTCTGTGTAAAGGCCACAGAAGTCCCCCAGTTAGGGTAACTCATGTTCTTACTGGCATTTCATAACCTGCATTTCTCCTGCACATAACAGGTAGTTTGCTGAGGAATGTATCATATCTTGTCAACTTAGGCCAAGCAGGGCTGCAGATAAATTGCTTTTAAAAAGTAAAAGTGTGGGAGCTGGGGTTGTAGCTCAGTGGTAAAGCACTTGTCTAGCACATGGGAGGCACTGGTTTTGATCCTTAGCACTACATAAAATTAATTAATTAATTAATTAATTAAAGGTATTATGTCCATCGACAACTAAAAAATAATTTTTAAAAAGTGAAAGCATGTAGGGGTCAGCCCATTTTATAGATTTATTAATAACCTCATGTTGCCACTACTCACATGTGTCTGTTCCCTATTATTGGGAGAAGAGATGGTTCTGAAGAAGGGTTCAAGTTGTTTCCAGAAAGAAGGAGGACTCAGGACCAGCAGGGTACTTGGTATATTTAATGGAAAAGACTTTCAGCATTTATCAGTCAAAGGCACAGACAAAGGTGTACTTAGGAAAGTAGATATATATTCAAGGGAAAATGGAAGCAATCTCAAGAAAGAATGGCCTTTGGGGGTAAAGCAAGGAATAAGTATTCAAGGGACCATAAAGGTTATCTCCAGAGGAAAAAGACATAAACCCCTTGGTTGTGAGGCATTAATAATTTTAGAGGGACAGTTCCTAGGCTAGACTAGAGGTAGAGCCAGGACAGAGTTACACAATTTCAAGCCAGTTTTCCCTGTACTTGCGCATTGCCCTCATGTTACTTTTGCACAAAAGGGCACGCAACCAAGAGCACAGGCTAGGTTATAACTGTTCGTGGGCCCTTTCTGCATTTCAGTGGTTCATGGGCACTTCCTTTGTGATTCAGTATCTCTCCCTTTATTCTCAAATTCCTATCTCTGTTCCAGGAATGTTAGCCTATCCCATAAATTGGCTAAGAAAATTATAATATTGTATTTTGGAGAAGAGTTTCTGTGGTTATTTCTTTTACACTCAAGTCTTTGAAACTTGTGGAATCCAGGCAGGATAGAAGAAATTTTAAAATATGTAGAAAGAAGACATAAGAGAAGGACATGGAAATACAGTTTTAATCTGAGGCTCAGCATACCTTTCCAGGCTGTCACTCCCCAAACCTGTCTCTCTCCTGGGCCTGTCACTCCCAAATCTCCAGAAAATCCGTAAATCTTTAAGTTAGCATAAATTCACCCACTTATGAAAATTACCTTGTACACTATTAGCCCACCAATAAATATACTAAGCAAAGAGAGGTATAATATTTTAAGAAACCTATAATTTAGAGAACTTTCCAATGTTATATACTGATCAAATGATCACCAGCCTAAGGATCCTGAGAATGAGTACGCTGATATCATATTCAAAGACCTTTCATGCCCACACCTTACCAAGTTTGAGTTGAGAACTCCAATAGGAATATCACTCTCAAGATGGCCCATATTCTCCAAGGAATGTGTATTCCTTGCTTTCCTTAATTAATCTCTGTACCTTTACTCTGTACAACTTAAATTCTTTTCCATAAAGTTCAACAAGGATCCCACTTGTCCCTAGTGGAGTTTCCTCTTCTCTGATAACTCCTTGGGACCCTATCCTGATTATAGAATCAGTATACTTGTAGGCAGAAGAAAGTAGAGTGTGTTCCTTGTCAAGAGATATTGAGATCTATTTTCAGAATTTTGGAAGCACCATCTTTCAGTGCAAACTTTGCTGATAGACTCAATTACAGGGCTGGGGATAAAATGCAACCATAGAGTCCTTGTCTAGCATGAGCAAGCCCTGAGTTCATCCCGAGCACTGAAAAAAAAATTGAAATACTGCCTTGCTTGGCAATGAAAATTAGCCCTAAGGTGTTTGCTTTTAAAAGCTGAGAGCACTGGATAAGCAGTAAAACAATGTGGGATTCTTTAAGCCCTGGAACATCTGCATAACAATGAAATTATCTAGAAAGAAAAAACTTCCCCAACAGACCAAGATATTTAGCATCTCTGATGCTTAAAAGTTGATTTGGCTGGATATAACCCTCCAGGTCATCCTGATTTGGAGTTGGGATTGGAGGGAGACTTGTAAACCTTATTCTAGCTATTAATCAGGTTTTCACGTAAAAACTACTAATACTTTCTCCAAGTATGCACCTCCCTTGTAACTAAAGTGCTATTGTTTTTCCCAGAGAAAGTAATTAATTATATCAGACCGACCACAAAAGTTTGTTCTCAGCTAAGATTTTGTACAATTTTATATCTCAAAATTATCTTCTACTCGTTTCTAATGCTTAAATATTTTAATCCTTATTTATTTTGCATAGTTTGTATTGTTTTACTGCAAATGACTACAAGCCAAATACTAAATGTCTCAAGCCAAAAACTGAAATTATTGTCAGGAAAATTGTTCTAGACATGTAAATAAGTAAGAGAAATTTCTGGGTGTTCTAGTTATGAAGTTTTGGGTATTGTTTCCTGTAGAGTTTCATAAGCTTTTTCTGTAAAGGAACAGATAATAAATACTACATGCCTAGATGCAAAATCAAGTATACTACATGGGCATATATAATGGGTAAGAAAATAAATTTCCATACGTTTTTATTGATGAAGTTCAAAATTATTAATAATCGAGCACAACCTTTTGGACAGTGGATGTCCTTTGCATTGAGAGTCCTGACCTGCTCCATTTGCCTTGGCTCCCTGGGACCATCCTAAATTTCCTCTCCACAGGTTACTTGCTCTGTTTTCTCCAAAAGAGGAAAGACCTAGTGTTCTGCCAGACTGTGAACCACCAAGACCTCAAGTCCCAGAGCAGGACCCCCAACATCATAAAGGACTCAGAGTAACATAGGAACAGAGATAGTATTTCTCTCTCAAGGAAAAAGAAAACCCTTTCAATGAAGTCCTCAGGTCTCTGAACTAAATACCAGTTTTTTCCTCTACAGACTGCTGCATCTAGTTTTTGCTCTTGTATTTTTTGTTTTGTTTTGTTTTTGGTACTAGGGTGTGTTTGGTTTTGTTTGTTTTTGGTACTACAGCCAAACCCAGGGTCTCTAGTGCTCTATCACTGAGCTACATCCCCTAGTCTCTGTGGTTTTACCTACCTTAGGTTGGTGGCAATTTCCTTGTGCTCAGGCTAAACTCTCCTCCACGCCAGTCTTTCTCAAACACCACACTTCAATTTGTCAGGGGAAAAAAAAATCGTGTTTCCTCTTTGCTTAATTAGAGACTTTGATCTACACAATCTTTCTCTTTCTTGGTTTGTGAATGTTGGCAAACTACTCTCCTGATAAAGGCCTGGTGATGGATTCAACTTGCAACTCACGTCTCACTCAGACTTGAGCGTTGGACACCCTTAATCTGGGGATCTGGGTTTGGGCTACCGTTGAGACTTTTCTTTCGTTCTGAGCGTCAAAATCATCCTCTCCCGATCTGTCTTCGAGGGACAGGGACAGAGCTAGGTCCTCTCGGCGCAGCTGCTTTTGCCTGGTCAGGAACACTTCACCCCTTCCCTGTCATCTGCAGAGAAGACCCGGGGGGCGTTTATTCACTTTACCAGGAGCCCACGAGGCGCAGGTGCATGGTGACCCCTGGCGCACGAGGTCATTTTGTGGTTCCTACCAGTACCCACTGCTTTCCCGGCTCCCCTTGTTCTCACTGGCGGGAAATAATGCCCGGGGTCAGACTGAGCTTTGCAGACACCCCGACAGCTCGGCGGTACCAGTAGGGGAAAGGCAGTCTCCCTCTTGGGCCCTGTCCAAAGCTAGCGAAAGCAAGGTGGAAGTAGATCAAAGGCAAAAGAAGAAACTCCATGAGATTTTGCGATCTAAGGGCGCCGAGCAGGTGAGTGAGCCTCTTCAGTCAATGCTTGGGTAGTAGGTGGTTGAACGGAGTTTCGATCTCCAGTTGGGTTTCAGTAGGGAACCTTTGACCTGGCTATTCGTAAATAAACAATCTTTATACCTGCCTATTGGTCAGTACTTGAACTTGATGTAACTGATAAATTTATTTATAAGATACGTACTTAAGAGTACTTTCAAATCTTTTGGCCAGGCGCCGTAGCGCATGCTGTAATCTCGGCTACTCAGCTACTAGGGAGACAGGCAGCACAGCAAGTTTGAGGCCAATTAGGGCAATTAGCAAGATAATGTCTCAAAAGTTAAAAGGAGTGGGGGTGAGGACCTGGGATGTAGCTCAGGGGTAAAGTGCTGACCTAGCCTGCCTGACACCAGGCAAAGGAAAGTATTTCTCTCTCTCTCTCTCTCTCTCTCTCTCTCTCTCTCTCTCTCTCTCTCTCTCTCTCACACACACACACACACACACACACACACACACACACGCATATTATATTTCAGTCAGATAGGTTTGAACCCTTAGGTCGGACACAGTTTAAGTTCCTTGTTAGTGGAAATTAAAATGAAGCTACTATGTTCACAATGAGTGTTTTCATTTTAATGGTTTTAGTTTTCCATTTAAATACACATTCCAAAAATCATGTAACAAATCAAGACGTTCACTTCATGCCATTTTTATGAAAACAGTAAAGACATAGACTTATAAATGGCAACATTTTTAAAGTACTGAGAGAAAAAAATAGTTAATCTAGAGTTTTAAGCCAAAAACAAAAATCTCTTTTAAATGTCAGTGAAATAAAGTCATTTAAAGACACATAAAAGTTGAAACAACTCACTACCAGCTGACCTACAAAAAGCTTGAAGGAGTCTTCCAGGCAGAATGACAAGAATAGGCATCTGGTCCTACCAAAGAAATGAAGAACACAGATAATAGTATCTACATGGTTAAATATATTAGTTAATATAGTATTAGTTAAATCTATTTTAATAAATTTGAACAATGAAGCAAAAGTAATAATAATAGGTTGTAGAGGTTATACCATGTGAAGAAGCAAAATGCATAAAGGTTAGAAGGGGGAATATATTACTTGAAGGCAGATTGTCATAAATTAAAGTATGCTATAAACCATAAAGTAATCACCAAAATAACAAAAAATTTGAATAAGTTAATCAAAGGAAGATGGAATGATAAAAGTCATGCAAACACTATGATAGAGCAATTGCTCCTTGAGGACTACCCTACAAAGAAAATTGCACAAGTGAACAAAGATGTGTACAAGAAGAATGACTGCAGGATTGTTATCATAAAATAATAAGCCAACAATTTCAGAAATGCATGGAAATGGTTTCATTTATTTTTTTTTGTATGTTGAAAACGTAATTTTAATAGATAATTCTTTATCTTACATAGGAGCAAAATAAAATACACCACATTCTGAAGAAACTCCAGAAATTATGAGAATAAGAGTGAGGAAAATTAAAAAATGGGCTACAATATCCATTACCTTAAACTGCAAGAGACAAAACATTCCAACCTGAAGATTAACATTTACATATTTATGAATGACTACATTTATGACTTAAAAATAAGAATCGGGGGGCTGGGGAGATAGCTCAGTCAGTAGAGTGCTTGCCTTGTAAGCACAAGGCCCTGAGTTCAATCCCCAGCACCACGAAAAATAAATAAATACATAAATAAGAATCAGGAATTAGATGTGGAGAGAGGTGGAAAAGAACAGTTTTGTGAGGGGAGAAACTGTCAGTAAAGAAAAATTTACTAATAACAAATTAAAGAATAAAAGGAGCTCCCATAGCAAATACTAGGAGGTGAAAGCAACACATTAACTTAAGATTTGATGCTCTCAAAGGAAGAAATCTTTCTGATGACACTTCTGCAAGCTGGTTGCTTGAGATACACTCTTAGGTCTATAAGGAAGACTCAAATGCATCAGCAAACCCCAAATGAATATCAGATTGGTGTTTCCTAATAACACACACCAGTGGCCACATAGGAAGTTTAAAGATAGGAACCAAGAAAAAGGTCATAATCCACATTTGAGGTAAAAATGTGGCACAACATGTGAAAGTCCTGCATGTCAGTCACTAATGCTTTCTTTGCTGTGACTGTCCCTGTACAGTAATTTTTCAAACATTGTGGCAAGACACTAACAATAGCCTAACTAATCAGACAACCCACATTTATTTTGTATTTCTAAGAGGTAAAAAAAAAAAGGTCAGATATTGATGCTTTATGCATACTTAGGGCCAATTTATAAATACTCCATTCAGTAATATCTTCACATAAGTTTGCATCAGTGAAAAGAAACTGACAAACTCTCTTGCCATTCAATTTGTCAGATGGTGAAGACCAAAACAGAATGTTTCATCAGTTTTAATTTTTAAATACGATTGTCACATTGGGAAAATGAAATAAACACAGTAAAATAACTGTACAAAGGCAAAGTAGAATAACAAAAAGTATTTTACTAAAACATAATATTTACAGAAGTTTCCAGACTAGCCATACAAAATGGTCACAAAATTTTTCTTTTTTTTTTTAATTAATTAATTTATTTATTTATTTATTTTTGGAAGATGGGAATCTACACCTGACAGCAAAGTCACAATGTTATTAGTGAGGACTGTGATGTTTCTTTAATGTTTCCATTTTGATTCAAACAATCAAACTTGTGCATCTACAGAGTCTAAATAAAGTTAGACATGGCTAGAGAGCGTATTCTGAAGAACTGGTTAGCTGCTTTTAACCAATGCAATTAGATCACCATAAAGGGGGGAGAAAGGAGCCCATCAAATTAAAATAAAACTACCTTTCCCCTCAAAAAAAAAAATCAAAAACAAAAACAAAAAACCCACAAAATAAAAACACCCAGACCCCTGGCAGTTAACCCTGACTACTACCTTCATTCACAGTGCTTTATACTTAAACCATGATGGGGGAAATGAATAAAAGCAGAGAACCACTGCTTTTAAACGTTCCGCAACAATCCAGATGATGCTTTTAACCTCGGCTCATGCTTTACAACAGTATATCAGGACAAGACATAGATTTGCTAATGTGCATTTAATCGCCAAAGGACTGAAGATGTCTGGGCTTTTATTCTGTAATGTTTCTATTAAGAATGTGTCCATTAAATGGAAACAAAAAAGGAAGAAGTCTTGGCAGAACAGGAGAAGTGATGCACAGTTGATGATTGGATCGATTTAAATATTATTCATGGCATATAACTTAGTCCATGCTCTAGCTATTTCTATGGCTTGGGCTTCGCTGGCCTTCCACTGCTCTGCTACATCATTTGCTAATGGATCATCTGGATTAGGAGCACTTAACAATAGCAGAACTGTGCGGATCTGCAGTGCTGAGGACCACTTATCTGTCAATATATCTAAACATATTCTTCCCAACTTGTCTACATTAGGATGATAATTTTGGTCACGAAACGTACTTTAGGTGCTGCCATTGGGTCTTCTTCTGGAAGGAATAGTTCAAGTTTAAAAGTCCCTCCCTCAAAGGGGGAATCCTGGGGGCCAGCAATGACCACATGAAAATAATGGGTGTTGCTCTCATCTGGTTCTGCTTTAATGCCAGGAGTCTGGTTCTGCCAGCAAACGCTGGGTTTCCTTGATGATCCTGCAGGGCAGCCTGGCCATCTTGTCAGATCCCGAGTTCGGCTTCTGGTTTTGTCCTCATTTATTTAATAAATACGAACCATTGTACAAAGAATGGAAGCAACTCCTTTGACAAAAGGAATGTGAAGGATGATGATGTTAATTCTACTTTCAAGGATTTCAGGATCTCAGGAGCCTAGTTTTCTTCCTATAGTTCTGGAAGATCTTATTCCTAGGGAGGTTCTCACATCTGTTGTTCATTCACTTTCTCTTTTTCACTCCCTCCCCATTATAATATAAAGGAGGGGGCCTTACACAACCCTACTTTCATATGGTTCACTGATGGGAGCTCTTTTCTAAGGGATCCAATGGACTGGATATGCCATTGTTTCTCTGGAAAAGGTTGTAGAGTCAGGACAACTACCTAACAACAACACCAACCAACAGGCAGAACTAATCACCCTTACCCACATGTTCACCCTCACAAAGGGAGAATCCCTCACAATCTACACTGACTCCAAATATGCTTTTCACATTATCCTTTCCCATGCTGCTATTTGGAAAGAGAGGGGCCTTCTTACTATAAAAGGGCACTCCATCACCAACTCTAGCTACAGCCTAAATCTCCTTGAGGCTGTTCACCTCCCAGCAACTATAGGCCTTGCACATTGCCGAACCCATCAGACAGACCAATCATTCATCTCTTCAGGCAACAACAAGGCAGATGAGGAGGCTAAAAGGGCTGTCCTTTCATCCACGCCAGCCCCCATTATGACTCTCCATGATCCCTTACCTCCACTGTTTGTTCCTCCCCAACCTTTCTTCACTCTTACAATTCACCAAGACTCATCTGCAACTATCCTCTTCTGGCATCTCATTTCTGAAGGAACTCTCCTCCATATGTGAAGTTTGCCTATGAACCAGTCCTACAGCTGTCAGGCCCTCCACTTTTCTGACTCACCAAACCTGTGCCACCGTTTCAGGGGTAGACTGGCAACTTGATTTCACCCACATGCCCACAGTAAGAAAGTCTCAATACCTTTTTGTTATGGTAGATACCTTCTCAGGATGGGTTGAAGTCATCCCCACCTCCAACAAAAGGACACTAACTGTCTCTACCTTCATCCTTCATGAAATCATTCCTCGCTTTGGACTACCTACTTCCTTCCGGTCAGATAATGGACCTGAATTCATTTCCCAAGTTTCCCAACAACTTGCCAAGGCCCTTAGGGCCCCTTGGCATTTCCACATTCCCTTTCACCCAAAGTCATCAGGTAAAGTAGGAAGAGCAAACCAACTCTTAAAAATGTCTTAAATGTGCTCTCTTTAGAACTTCACCTTGACTGGGTTAAACTCCTGCCCCTTGCTCTTCTACATCTTCATTCACTCCCAAAGAAATCTGCTAATATTTCCCCTTTTGAGCTGATGTATGGTTGTCCCATCCTTCCCCCTAGGATAGTGCCCCTTCCTTCCCTTCTTCCTTCTCATATAGTCATTCCTCTCCTAAACCACATTTGAGCACTTCTGTGGGGTTTTGCTGACTCTTTCCTGCCTAAACCTTTGTCTGACCCCCTGGCTCAACCTCTCCAAATAGGAGACCAAGTTCTTATCTCTCCTCCTCAGGAGGCTACAGCCTCTCTATCTCCCAAATGGCAGGGCTCCCTGGATACACCAATAGCTGTCAAGGTGCAAGATTTACCAGGATGGCTATACGTTTCTTGGGTTAAGCTCTATTCTCAATCCACAAACCCCTCTCCAGCTTCTAACACACAGGCTTCTTCCAGCCAATACTCAGCCACCCCTGTGGGACCTCTCTGTCTTAGGCTGAAGGCCATCAAGCCCTCCACCCTTTCTCCCATTCCAGAGACTGAGGACCAGACAACGAGGCACCAGACAACCACACCCAGCCATGAAGACGGGACTGCTAGCTACATTCTTACCTCCCCTGCCATTCGCCCTGTCTGCCATTTTCCTAACCATTGAATTTTTCCTCAATAGATTTGTTCAAATGCCAGCCATTTCCTCCCTCCCAGGTTGCCCACGGGACTACTGGAAGATCCTATTGTCCCCAGAGATGTTTTACCCACTTTACATATGTTCAGTCAGTGCTACGTGTCAACCTTTGCAAGAACAACAATCAAAGATATTGGACGGGAAAAGCCAAACTCCCCAATGCAGGCTATAACTGTCCCTGGGACTCACAACAAACATGGAACAAAAGGTGGAATCCTGACACCTGTTGCTGGTCCTATCAAACCCACTGGGTCATATCAGATGGGAGAGACACACAGGACCAAGCACGCCACAAGGAATTATTCACAGAAATACCCCAGATCCGACATGACCTGTTTTATCCCACTCGCTGTCCCCTCAACCTCTCCTTTAGTTGGGAACCAATCCCTGAGGATCCACTCTTAACACAGATAGTTGCCACCACACACTACAAACTCAATTTAACTAACCCTCTCATGGCACAGGGATATTGGATGTGCATGAGAGCGGGGCTCTCTCATCTCCTGGCCAGCACCATAAATTTTAACAGCTCCTTGACTTTCAACAGCACCCCTTCGGAGCAGGCGGATATCACCCCAAAATTATCAGGAGTGCCTCTCTTCCAATCTGCTTCCAAGTGCATATCCTCCAATAGAAACCACTCTGTGGGCTCACTAGGAAAAGGGGAGTGTTCACAGGTAGAGTCCCGTGCACCTGCTACAAATGCTCTTTGCCCCCCATCTGAAGTCTCTCTTCTCTGTGGGACAACTATCACTGCCTTCCTCCAGACTGGCAGGGCATCTGTACTCTTGTTCTCTTATTTTCTGCTATAGACCTAATCCCTGGAGACGAGGAGGTTCCAATACCCCTCACAATCAATATAAGGCCCAGACCTAAGACAGCCATACAATTCATACCTTTGCTAGCTACCCTTGGGGTGACTGCTGGCATAGCAATGGGACAGTAGGAATAACCACTCTATAACATACTATCAACAGCTTTCCAATCAGCTCATTGGGGACATTCAAAGGGTGGCAGAGTCCATTCTTACCCTCCAAAATCAGCTAGACTCTCTGGCAGTGGTGGTTCTCCAAAATCGTCGTGAGCTAGATCTACTAACAGTCAAAAGGGGGACCTCTGTCTTTTCCTACAGGAAGAGTGCTGCTTCTATGTCAACCAAACAAGTATTGTTAAGGACAAGATCAAACAGTTACAGGAGGACTTGGAGAGGAGAAGGAACAAACTTACCCAAGGATTCTTGTGGCCCATTTCAGGCCAATTATGGCAACTTATTCTCCCATTTATATCCCCACTCCTTATAATTGCCATCATACTGGACTTTGCCCCCTGTGCATTAAGATTTGTAAAAAATCAAATTAAAAAAATTTCTAATCAGACTATTAATCAGCTTGTATTACGTGAATATCAGGATCTCACAGGAAAAGAATCGGAACCTGGCTACAAGTGCACTCCCCAGAGGAACTATTGGGTCCCCAACTCCCACCTGCCACAATGACATCTCTCTTCCCTGAATCAGTTCTACATCCACACCCAGCAGGAAGCAGTTACTGAAGATGGACCTTCGTCCATGTGCTCCCCCCCAAAAAAACTTCTTATAAAAACAAAAATGGGGAAATATAATATAAAGTTGCTCCCCCACCCTTTATGCTGCAGCCATTTCTCCCTCTCTCATCTTACAACCTAGACCATCAGTCTGTGAACATCCTAGCCAGTTATTAGTCCACTAGTCAGCCTGTGAGCCCCCTTCTCAGTAATTGGCCCAATTGTTGTTAGCCCATGAAATTCCACTACTTATGAGAAGCTCCTGTGCCATTCTCTCTCTCTCTCTCTCTCTCTCTCTCTCTCTCTCTCTCTCTCTCTCTCTCTCTCCCCCAGCCCTGAGAGAGGATGCTCTGGTCATCTGCCTGATAAAATCTCTGGTGTGAGTTCCCATGTCTGGAATGGCTTTCTGTGTGCTGTTGCTGGACCGCGACTCAGACCGGGCACCCCAGAGTGCTTGCTCCCCTGGATTCAAGGGTCTAAGCTGCCTTGGGACCCGAACTGAGCTGCATTTTCCTTACACCCATTCTATTACAATTAAAAAAAAAATTTCCTCACCTGGTGTGTTCCCCTGAAGAAGTCTTTTCTGGGGTGGTGCTGTCTCTGTTCACTATTCTCCAGTTCCTTTCCCTGCTCATGGATGTCCCCCTTTGGCCTACTCTTCCCCTTGCCCTGGCCTTCACACACACTCACCTCCTCCCTGACCCAAGCCTCCTTGAGCTCGGGGACAGAAGGTGCACTGTGGCCCTTCCTGCTCCCTCTCCTCCAGATGCTGAGAAATCAATCCAGGGTTAACAAGAACTTCCCCTTTCATAAAACTTTCAGATTTCCATTCACAGGACCCTTCCCAGGACTAAAACCTATAGACTATGATGGATTAATTCAACAAGTCCTAACTTGAATGAGGGCTGGACCCTGTTATTGGAGAGAGGATCCAAGAGCGACACCACCTAGACTCCTGTCATGTTGGAGATCTGGTAACATACACTGGAATCTGAAGCAGCAGAAACTTTTCAGAACAAAAAAGGTGGCCAAGTGAGGTGGGCACTGGTTGACTCACTGCAGGACTGCAGTGCAAACACTAGGTGGAGGCAACATCTCCCTGGCTTGAACTTCGGAAATAGTCGAGTGGGTAGCGCAGGGCCAAGGCTATTCTGCTGCCTTCTGATTTTGGAATCCCGCATGAGGAGGCTCTGTGCAAGAGTCCTATCAGTTCTGATCTTGATCTCAGATGCTCAGCTCCTGGGAAGGAAGGAATTCTTATGCTAGACAACCACAATGTTTCACCAGCTCCACTTCTCAGGTTCCTGCCTGCTTTACAGTAACTTTATAAACAATGGACTTTCTTGAGAGCTACACAAAGCTCCTAACACTGCACTTTGCAACTGTGGATTGCAACTGTGGAAAAGCTACATAAATGTTCTCGTTTCTGTAACTTTCCTGAATACAAAGAATAATGGTTAATAGTCTTTAACCTGATAATGACACATATATAAATAAAGATTGCTGGCATAACTTTTTAGATCGACATCTCCATCAAAGAGCAGCCCACCTGATCCCAGCTTAATCTTCAAAATCTGTTTGTGAATCTTTATTTTCCAATCCCCCTTTGCCCCTCATTAGAACCAAGAGTTTGGTCACACCGGTTGCAGCAATTTTCCAAATATTTTTGAAGCTAAGTTGGTTTCATGAGTTTATGTTTATAACTAATGCTGCAATCATCTTTGTACACATATCTGGTCAGTCATGCACATGTTTTTGTAGGGTAGAGAATTAGATGTGCATGTTTTACATTATAGTGTGTGTACAATGCATCTGATTTTAGTACATTCTGTAAATTCACCTTCCACAGACGTGGTACCAAATCATATTCCAAGCTATTTTCCAATTCTATCAATGTCACTTTGCTTGACAGCACAACAAACTTTTTCTTCATCTGTCTATGATATTCTGATAAGGGCAGTGCTGCCTTTCTGGCTTAGCTATGGCAGAGGTCCAACAGAGGCCATAGTGGATATGACTCACAGGTAAGCATGTTGTGTATTTTAGACAGTTAAAATTTCAAGGTATTTTTAACCCCTTCAATAACTATAATCATTTTCTGTGGTGACTTAGTCACTCAGATCCAGAGAATACTGGTCAGCATGACCTTTTTGACCACTTTCTGCAAACCCACTTATCAAAGAGGAGGAAAATCATAATGGTCCCAGACATTTTATCCTCCTGCCCTTTTCGCTTTTCTTTATAAATGTTGGATTAGCTTTTAGTAGTTGTTGAAAACAATCTAAAGCCAGTACTCCCTTCTATACAATGGCAAATTATTATGAAATAACTGTCCCTATGTTATTCCTTAACAGGTTGTTCCAAGGGTTATGGGCATACAAATTAACCAATCTGAACATATACCACTGGATCCAATAGAATCCTGTACCTGGTAAGCACCTCATGCAAACCTGGGTCCTTAGAAGCTATTGACTGACATTCCCTGTTTGTCTGTTGAATCTCATGAATTTTAGTATTTCAGGTGTTTGGCTTTTATATGTTAAGTGTAGTTATTGAACAAGTCTTTTTTCTTTCTTTCTTTCTCTCCTATTGGCATCATTTTCTCCCATCAGTACGATCACTGATGGGAGTTTTTATGACATAAAATGATCCCCTGGGGATAGTTTCTTTTGGGTGCTGGTTGACAGAGATCCATTCTATTTTGTGATACATGACATCTAATCTAGTCTGAGTCTGTTTTGATCACCTGTTGCCCTAGGTTTCTAGTATTTCCTGATATTTGAGACAGTTTTTTACCCTATTGTCTTTCCAACATTTGGTACAATTTATGGACCTGTTGTTGTCAATATTTGTAAAAGTTGAATATGGTACGATTGATGCTAATATGCTAAGGTCCCATCATAGGAACTCTTGGTTTTCATAAGTTGCTATACCTAAAGGGAATCTTTGTGCAGGCAGAAAACTGACTTAATGTGCAGTGGCAGCTTTCTCTAATTGGTTTACTTGTTTGAAAACAGTTGAAAATTTTCAAATCAATGCATTTGTGTATAGGTCAAGAAGTGGGATAGCTGGGTCAAATGGTGGTTCCATTCCAAGTTTTCTAAGGAATTTCCACACTGCTTTCCAGAGTGGCTGCACTAATTTGCAACCCCACCAGCAATGTATGAGCGTACCTTTTCCCCCACATCCTCACCAACACCTATTGTTGCTTGTATTCTTGATAATTGCCATTCTAATTTGGGTGAGATGGAATCTTAGGGTAGTTTTGATTTGCGTTTCTCTTATTACTAAAGATGGTGAACATTTTTTCATATATCTGTTGATTGCTTGTAGATGATCTTCTGTGAAGTGTCTGTTCATATCCTTAGCCCATTTGTTGATTGGGTTATTTGTATTCTTCATGTAGAATTTTTTGAGTTCTTTATATATTCTGGAAATTAGTGCTCTATCTGAAGTATGAGTGGCAAAGATTTTCTCCCACTCTGTAGGTTCTCTCTTTGCATTGCTGATAGTTTCCTTTGCTGAGAGAAAGCTTTTTAGTTTGAAGCTATCCTAGTTATTGATTCTTGACTTTATTTCTTGTGCTATGGGAGTCCTGTTAAGGAAGTCTGATCCTAAGCCGACATGTTGAAGATTTGGACCTACTTTTTCTTCTATAAGATGCAGGGTCTCTGGTCTGATTCCAAGGTCCTTGTTCCATTTTGAGTTGAGTTTTGTGCAGGGTGAGAGATAGGGGTTTAGTTTCATTCTGTTGCATATGGATTTCCAGTTTTCCCAGCACCATTTGTTGAAGAGGCTATCTTTTCTCCATTGCATATTTTTGGCACCTTTGCCTAGTATGAGAAAATTGTATTTATTTGGGTTTGTGTCTGTGTCCTCTATTCTGCACCATTGATTTACCTATTTTGGTACCAATACCATGCCGTTTTTGTTACTATTGCTTTGTAGTATAGTTGAAGTTCTGGTATTGTGATACCCCCTATTTCACTCTTCCTGCTAAAGATTGCTTTAGCTATTCTGGTTTTCTTATTCTTCCAGATGAATTTCATGATTGCTTGCTCTATTTCTGTAAGGTACGTCATTGGGATTTTAATTAGAATTGCATTGAATCTGTATAGCACTTTTGGTAATATGGCCATTTTGACAATATTAATTCTGCCTATCCAAGAACATGGGAGATCTTTCCATCTTCTAAGGTTTTCTTTAATTTCTTTCTTTAGTGTTCTGTAGTTCTCATTGTAGAGGATTTCACCTCTTTTGTTAGGTTGATTCCCAAGTATTTTACTTTTTTCGAGGCTATTGTGAATGGGGTAGTTTTCCTAACTTCTCTTTCTGAAGATTCATCACTTTTGTATAAAAATGCATTAGATTTATGAGCATTGATCTTATATCCTGCTACGTTACTGAACTCACTTATGAGTTCTAAAAGTTTTCTGGTGGAATTTCCCGGTTCCTCTAAATATATAATCATGTCATCAGCAAATAGGGATAGTTTGAGTTCTTCTTTTCCTATTCATATCCCTTTAATTTCTTTGGTCCGTCTAATTGCTCTGGCTAGAGTTTCAAGGACAATGTTGAATAGAAGTGGTGAAAGAGGGCATCCCTGCCTTGTTCCAGTTTTTAGGGGGAATGCTTTCAGTTTTTCACCATTTAGAATGATACTGGCCATGGGCTTAGCATAGATGGCCTTTACAATGTTAAGGAATGTTCCCACTATCCCTATTTTTTCTAGTGTTTTGAGCATGAAGGGATGCTGTATTTTATCAAATACTTTTTCTGCATCTATCAAAATAATTATGTGATTCTTGACTTAAAGTCTGTTGATATGGTGAATTACATTAATTGATTTCCAGATGTTGAACCAACCTTGCATCCCTGGGATAAAACCCACTCGATGGTGGTGCACTATCTTTATAATATATTTTTGTATGTGACAATCAATGCACTTTAAGGATCATTTAGGTCACACTACGGAAAGACATTTTTATAATTTTCTCCCATCAGTAGCATTTAATTGCAAACAATCAGCAACATTAGCATTTCCAACAACTACACACAAATCAAATTTAAAAATTTTCAGGAATATCAGCAAGTCCAATCCTTGGTAAAAGTGAGTGACAAGCAATTACTTCTTACCCTGGGAAAGAGAATGTACTGTCAGACTAAAAAAGGGGTAAGAGAATTATTCAAATCTTTATGAAGGGGAGTCTCCAAAGTTCTGATGATTCCTAATTATTTCCTCTTGTTTCCCTCACTTTTAAGCTTGCTAATGGCTCCTGTTTCCACCTTAATTGATAGTACTTACCATAGTTGGTTTCTTTAGAAGTCCCATATATTATATTAATATATAATAATATATTTTCAGACATACAAATATATTATTCTCAGGAAATAAATTGGCATGCTCTTTTTCTTTCTGAAGTGAAGAGAAATTACATCTCTAAAAAAGTTAAAGGACATACTACCCTGATTAACTTAAGCAAGGTAATGATCACTTATATAAATTTAAAATCTAAAAAAAATTACTCAAAAATACTGTACTAAACCAGACAGGATAGCATACCCCTGTAATCCCAGATATCTGGGAGACTGAGGAAAGAGGCTTTCAAATTTTAGATCAACCTCAGCAACTTAGCAAGACCCTGTCTCAAAATAAAAATTAAAAAGGTGGGAGATGTAATTCAGTGGTAAAGGACCCCTGTGTTCAATCACTAGTACTGATTTAAAAGAAGAAGAGGAAGGAAGAGGAGGAGGAGGAGGAGGTTGTTAAAGTTGTTGTTCAACTACTACTTGTGCCTTGTGATGTTGTCGTAAGGGAAATTTTTGTTGTTGGATTGTAGCATGGGAAAAATAATTGTAGATTTGTAGATTAAATCAAAGCCCTTGATTGCTTGGTCTTAGAAAATAACTGATACAATGTTGCTGATAGCAGGAAGGAATCATGAATACCTTTTTTTTGTTGTTTTATTTTTTTCTCCTACTGGGGATTTACTCAGAGCACTTAACCACTGAGCTACATCCCCAGCATTTTTTATTTTTTATTTTGAGACAGGGTCCCACTAAGTTGCTTAGGGTCTCACAAAGTTGCTGAAGCTGGGAATCTTGAATACTTTTAAAGAATTTAAATAATTCAAATATTTGATATATAATGGTATTGAAAAAGTTCATTATGATTTAGTTCTTAAATATTTTCAAATTTGTTTTAGTTGTCAATGAACCTTTATTTATTTATGTGTAGTACTGAGAATTGAACACAGTGCCCCACACATGCCAGGCAAGCAGTCTACCACTGAGCCACAAATCCCAGTTCATGATTTATTTTTAATCAAGGTAGCTCCTTGGACAAATTGAATAGTTGAATGATTTAATCTAAAAACTGCCATATATTTATTTCAGATTCTCTCCTAGTGTAGAAAATAATAATGGCATAATATTCTAGCTCATATAAGACTTGGGTTTATTTTAGCTTGAAAATCTAATCAAATTTAACTTCCTAAATTTTTTGTTGGTCATACTAGTCAAATAAGTGAATCCGTAAGGAGCAATATATAATTATAAAAATATAAACGCAAAGTACAAATGATGGACTTCAAACATTTCATATATACCCAATATGAGGTTTTTATTCACTATACTTTTTTTTCTCAAAGTTACATATGTCCGAAGCAGCTTGTGAAAAACAAGTTTCCTTCTCCCATCCTACTTTTCTTCTAAGGATAGCCACGTTCAACTCATGCAATCCGTTATTTGGATACTTATCTCTTAAATAGTGCTTTTTCTTGGTGTCCGTGTTTTCCATCCGAAGCCCTGCAGACCCCTCCTCAAGGGAAAGTGGGGTTTCTGTTTTCCTTCCCTTTTCACACCAAGGGAGCCGAAAAGGCGCCTGCCATGCCTTTCACGCACTTGCAGACCAACTTAACCATCTCCCTCCGACCCAGAAAGGACCAGAACATATGCCAGGCAAGTGCTTTGCTGCGTCCTGTGGAACTGCATTCTCAGGTGGATGTGAACAGGATGGAGGCTTCAGCGGAAGGAGCTATAGTCGCCCAAATCCGGTAGGACTGTGCTAGCCCAACTGGACCGTCACTACTTCCTTCTTCTGCTTCTACACTGTTTTAGTTGTTTCCTCCCCAGATATTTTCTCCATCCCACAACTGTGTGTCCTCCGCGTCTTTCACAGTGAGTTCACGCAAGACAGCTGTGTTTGGTAGGCCTTGGTAAGCACTCTAACTTGTGAAATGTAAACCTGGAGAGAAGCGCCTTAGCTCCTGGAGAAATTCTGCGCAGCTGTTAGGATCTGTCAAGCTCCTCGCCCGAAGCTCTGGGCCAGAGGAGGAAAACACGTTCCCACCCAGCGGCTGCTGAAAGCGTCTTCTCCCTGGAGCTGAGACGGCTGCTCTAAGGGCCCCGCGGTCTCGAGCTCCGGCTGCTGGTTGGTGTCCCCTTTGGCTCGGGGGCACCAGCCTGCGGACTTTGGGCGGGGACCTCCGCGGGGTGCCGCTCGCTGGAGGAGCTGGGCGATTCCGCTTTCTGTCCAGCTCCGACCAAGAGTGAGATTTCCCGGAGTCACTTCCACAGCGGCTGTCATTGCGGCCTTCGGTGTCCGCAGGGGAGAGGTCAGAGCCAGAAACTATGGGTAAAATCTGAGTATAAAGAACCGATCAGCCGGACGCGATAGCGCACGCCTGTAACCCCAGCGGCTCAGGAGGCTGGCGCAGGAGGATTGGAAGTTCAAAGCCAGTCTCAGCAAAAGCGAGGCGCTAAGCAATCAGTGAGACCCTGTCTCTAAATAAAATACAAAATAGGGCTGGGATGTGGCTCAGTGGTCGAGTGCCCCTGAGTTCAATCCCCGAGAACCCCCTCAAAAAAAAAAAAAAAAAAAAAAAAAGAATCGATGAGTGACTACCCAGAAAAAAATTAGCTGTCTGAATAAAATATAGAACTCCAAAGGGCTCCAACCTCCACCCTCGAAGCCGGACGCATCCACCGCTGAGCTGACGCCACCGCAGTTTCTCCAATTGGCATTTGACCCAGAAGATGGTATGCTCACGAGGTGTGTTGAGAGAAAGTCCAGGGTGGAGGATTTGTTGGCCACCGCCTTTTCAGTGTAGACCTTTCACCCAGAGGGTCACCGGAGGAATAAGCTGGTGGGGGGTCCTTGTTGGGTCTCTTGGAGGTAGGCGGGGGACTTCGGATACGAGAGAAGACTGGGCAGGGGATATCCGAGAGCAGTTAGGTCACTCGATGTGTCCCAATTTCCCTGTGGACGCGGCTTCACTCATAATACGGCCTCAGAAGCCCGAATCCTGAGGAACTGGCAGGCAGATAGGGCGACCCGGCTGAACAGCGTAAATGGTGGCGGGAAGATCAGGAGGGACGCGGGGTTCTGGTGCAGCCCCGGCCCCGCGAAGCCTCCTTCCCGGGACTGAAACCTTCCCGCCCCCTAAATCAGGACTCGGAAGCAGAAACCAAGTCCCCAATAAGGGTTGAAAGGTTCCACCGAGATGTAAACTCGCTAGATCCAGAATCCAGAATGCTCACCATTATGCCACAGAACCCACACTAAGAGTTTCTGGAACATGATCAGAGATGTGTATTGACATCCAGCTTTCCTATCGACTAAAGCAAGGGATTTCATTTGCACCTCAGGAAATGTGGTAAAATCCACTTTGGGCTCAGGGCAGGGGAAGAGCCCTTCAAATATCCATCATAAGCCATTTTCTCTGCCAGTTTCATATCCTGAGGTGAAATTTCTGCAAACATACAGTTATTTTCCTTTATTGACCTTTACAATTTTCGCACTGCCCAGAGGAAAGTCCTGTCAGGACACGAGTTGAATTCCTCAGTTCCTTAGCCACATAGGAACTGGACCTACCTGCAGTAGATAGTGTAATAGATAAAGTGTATCACCAATGGAAGACTGGGGTGCAGGGAAACTTTTTCATATACTTCTGCGTATGTTTTGGGTTGGGGGGATGGATACATTCTATTTTTACAACGAATGTATGTTCCAGGAGAACTGGTCCGGGATCCGCGCAACCGCCCCACCACCATGCGGGAGGAGAGGGTAGGAGGTAGAGTAAGAAGTCTCTTCTAGCCACAGCTGCCTAACCGCCTTTAGGCTGAGGGGCCAATATGGCTAGGGAGGAGCGGATATGAGGCGGGGCATCGCTCTAGGGCAGGTCTATCCTGTTATGTCATAAACAGGGAGAGTTGTATGTAGATAAGACCGCGCGGGGGCTGCTCTTCTGGCACCTGCTGCATTAACACAGTGTGGATTTCCCCGTGCTGTGGGAGCGAGTGAAGCGCTGTTGCGCGAGCCGGGGTGTAACCGCTGTGTGTAAGGGCTGAGAGGGCCCGGGAGTGGGCGAGTTAGTGACCGTGTGTGTACAGTGCAGGGCGTATGCGGCTGTGGTGCGAGGGAGAGCGAAGCGCTCATACTTACCTGGCAGGGGAAACACCATGATCACGAAGGTGGTTTTCCCAGGGCGAGGCTCATCCATTGCACTCCGGCTGCGCTGACCCCTGCGATTTCCTCAAATGCGGGAAACTCGACTGCATAATTTGTGTTAGTGGGGACTGCGTTCGCGCTTTCCCTGAATATACTAATGTGGGAAAGTAGACTGGTTTCTTTTTCTCTATAATTGAATTTATTTAACTTTCTTGCCATTGTTGTAGCTGTTTGTTAACTGTATAGTTCTTTTTTTGTTGTTGCTTCATAAATTCTAACGCTTCAATGCAATTCCAATTAAAATCCCAATGATGTACCTTACAGAAATAGAGCAAGAAATTATGAAATTCATCTGGAAGAATAAAAAACCCAGAATAGCTAAAGCAATCCTTGGCAGAAAGAGTGAAGCAGGGGGTATAGCAATACCAGATCTTCATCTCTACTACAAAGCAATAGTAACAAAAACGGCATGGTATTGGTACCAAAATAGAAAGGTGGATCAATGGTACAGAATAGAGGACATGGACACAAACCCAAATACAAATACAAATACAATTTTCTCATACTAGACAAAGGGGCCAAAAATATGCAATGGAGAAAAGATAGCCTCTTCAACAAATGGTGCTGGGAGAATTGGAAATCCATATGCAACAGAATGAAACTAAACCCATATCTCTCACCATGCACGAAACTAAACTCAAAATGGATTAAGGATCTCGGAATCAGACCAGAGACCTTGCATCTTATAGAAGAAAAAGTAGGTCCAGAGCTTCAACATGTCGGCTTAGGACCAGACTTCCTCAACAGGACTCCCATAGCACAAGAAATAAAAGCAAGAATTAATCTGGGATAGATTCAAACTAAAAAGCTTTCTCTCAGCAAAAGAAACTATCAGCAATGCGAAGAAAGAGCCTACAGAGTGGGAGAAAATCTTTGCCAATCATACTTCAGATAGAACACTAATCTCCAGAATCTATACAGAACTCAAAAAACTCTACACCAAGAATGCAAATAATCCAATCGACAAATGGGCTAAGGAAATGAATAGACACTTCACAGAAGATCTACAAGCAATCAACAAACATGGAAAAATGTTCAACATCTCTAGTAATAAGAGAAATGCAAATCAAAACCACCCTAAGATTCCATCTCACCCCAATTAGAATGGCAATTATCAAGAATACAAGCAACAACAGGTGTTGGCGAGGATGTGGGGAGAAAGGTACACTCATACATTGCTGGTGGGGCTGCAAATTAGTGCAGCCACTCTGGAAAGCAGTATGGAGACTCCTTAGAAAACTTGGAATGGAACCACCATTTCACCCAGCTATCCCACTCCTTGGCCTATACCCAAAGGACTTAAAATCAGCATATTACAGAGATACAGCCACATCAATGTTCATAGCTGCTCAGTTCACAATAGCCAGATTGTGGAACCAACCTAGATGTCCTTCAATTGATGAATGGATAAAGAAAATGTGGTATATATATACAATGGAATATTACTCTGCCATAAAGAATGATAAAATTATGGCATTTGCAGGCAAATGGATGAAACTGGAGAATATCATGCTAAGTGAGATAAGCCAATCTCAAAAAACCAAAGGAAGAATGATATCGCTAATAAGTGGATGAGGACACATAATGGGGGGTGGGAAGAGTTCGTGTTAGGGTTAGAGTTAGATTTAGGGAGTGGGGCAAGAATGGAGGAAGGAAGGACTGTATAGAGGGAAAAGAGGGGTGGGAGGGTTGGGGGGAAGGGAAAAAATAACAGAATGAATCAAACATTACCCTATGTAAATTTATGATTACACAAATGGTATGCCTTTACGCCATGTACAAACAGAGAAACAACATGTATCCCATTTGTGTACAATAAAAAAAAAAAATCTAACACACAGTTTTGACAAGTTGCCTTGAACTTGTCATTTTCCTGACCAAATCTCCCAAACTACTGGAATTAAAGGCCTGTGCTACCATGTTTGGGGAAATAACTATCTGTGTATGTATTTGGGGGGGATAAAGTAGGGAGATCATTTTTCTTCCACATACTTCTGAGTATTACAATTTTTCACAAGAGAGATGTATTTAGTATGAATTACATAAATTTATTTTCAGAAGGCCTAATAAAGTCCAAAATAACTGTATTTAATTAATACAGAAATCATTTGTTTTTCCCTAACTGAAAATACCTCCGGGTTCTGAAGAAAATCCCAAATACAGTGTTGGTGGTTGCTAACATTTTGCCAATCTCTTCCAAGGTATTTGCTGATCCAATTCTCACCTCTGATGCCTGAAGTTCTTGTAATAAACTACCGGGCTCAAGGAAGGACTGTGGCGCCTCATGCTACCTACCTCAGGGACAAAATTCCAAGGTTTTCAACGTCTCAGAAGGTTCTGATACCCTGGTGAAGCAAGGAGCAAAACTATCAAAAACCAGGATTCCAAGCAGAGTATTCAGGACACTGCAAGCAGAGGCCATGAGTCCTGCAGACTGATCTAGTTTGATGAAGAACCATCTCCTCTCCAGCAGCTGGAGGGAGGTTCTCTTGCTCATATATGATACATGAACCACGACTCGTCAACTTTCAGCACCATACTGAAGAAAATACTTTGAGTTTTTAGAGCGTCTAAGGAATTTCCTTGTTCTCAAGGCTGTTATCACTACTTTAGCTCCAGATCCTTGAGGGAGGCATCCTTGAGGGAAGCGTTTCTACCAAAAGCAGTCTTCCAATGCAGTCCCTAGAAATTGCTTGTGTAGCACAGTGTGGGGTTGGGTTTTCTGTCTGGAATTTAAAGAAAGAAATGCACTAACACAAGGGTGAGAGCCAAGAAACAGGATTTCTTAGTTGTAAAGAAAGAAATAGAGCTCCCAAAGCAGAAGGGGTCCCAAGAGAAGGATACTGGAAAATGACTATTATCCTAGGGGTCTATATGACTCTACAGAGTTAAGGGAAGTAACCCCCTACCCAGTCCTGGGAAAGGCACTCAGTGTCCATGATCTCTTCACACATTCTGTGCTCCATTCAGGTTACTGTGCCCCCCTTTTTGAGGGTCTAGGAATTAGACAGCAGGTGTCTTATCAGTTTTTTCTGCTTACCCAGAAGTCAGCCTGACCTGGATGAAGCATGGCTTCTTTGTAGTTTCTTAGCCTCACTGAATAAAAACCTGTCTTTGAAGCAGTCCAGTTTCCTACCTGTCCATTTTAACCCTTTCTCCTGCCCCACTTGGATATTATCAGACAGATGACATCACCATAAAAGAATTAGGTTTTTTCTGTCTTTGGGAAAGTCTCACATTTGGTCCTGGACCCACCAGTTGCCTTCTGTCTGACTCTTTTAATTTGCTATGCCTCAATTTGCAAGTGTCATATGAAAAAATTATTTAGTACCTCGTGGAGTTGTTGCATGTCAAATGTGATAATCTAGTGATACACCAAGCATAGAATGTGCAGCCTGCATTAAACATTAGGCTGAAAGGAAACAATATTCAAGCTAAGTTTCCTCCCCCAAATTTTGAAATACAATAGAAAAGTACTACTTTTATAACATTTGAATGTATTTTATATCTGTGAATGTAATATCCATACACAAAGTATTGAAGAATAACAAATTAAAAATGGAATTTATAAAACATATGTTCACAAAAAGAATTTATTGTTAATTGCTTTATTTCTGATAGTCCCCAAGCTGGAAGCTATTCAAATGTCCATTAAGTTATGGATACATTGTGATGCATTCATCCAGTGGAACAAAACCACACAATAAGAGAGATTACTGAGGGACTGGGTTGTGGCTCAGTGGTAGAGCACTCACCTAGCATGTGCAAGGCACTGGGTTTGAGCCTCAGCACCACATAAAAATAAATAAAGGTATTGTGTCCATCTACAACTAAAAAAAATATTTTTCAAAGAAAGCTTACTGAAACATTGAACAATGTGGATCCCAAAAACATCACAAAAAGTACATTTAGTGCATTCCATTGAAGTGAATTTCTAAACAGGCAAAAGTAACATAGTGACAGAAACATCATTTATTCTGAGGTTACCTGGAGTCACTTCCATAGTGACTGTCACCATGGCCTTCAGTGCCAACGATGGAGACATCAGAGCCAGAAATTCTGAATATAAAGAATCATTCAAAATATAGAGAATGAATCTAATATAACTTTCCTATGTACATATATGAATGTACCACAGTGAATCTCCACATCATGTAAACCACAGACTGCAACTCTAATTAGAATAAGATGTACTCCATGTTTGTATAAATATGTCAAAATATACTCTACTGTCATGATGACTAAAAAGAACAAGTAAAAAAAATTTAAAGGATCAATGACCAACCAGAATTAAATGAGCCATCAGAATAAACTACAGGACTCAGAAACCATCACTCCCATAGTAGGACGCAATCACTGGAGGCTGAGCTGACACCATCACAATTTCCCCAATTAACAACTTACCCTAAAGATGGTGATTAAAAGGTGTCGTGTTGGACAAAGCCCCAAGCAGAGGATTTGGTGGCAACCACATTTTCATGCAAGAGACCTTCCACCCTGAGGTTCATAAGAGGACTGGACTTGGCAGGGATGAGGGGTTCTTTTTGGGTCTCAGGGACCTTGGTGGCAGGATGGGGAGATATCTAAGGATGGTTTAGTTACCCAAATTCAATATGTTCCAATTCCCTGGACATGGCCTCTGCCAGAACCCATCTTCAAGGACTTCACCTCCTGAGGATCTGGCAGTGCAGGTGCCACACCTGACCGGCACAAACCACTGAGGAACAGGAAGCATGCTGGGGATCTGCTGTAGACCCAACTCAGAGCAGCTTTTGTCCCTGGACCAAAACCTCCTCACCTCCTAAATCAGGATGTGGAAGCAGAAACCAAGAAAACGAACATTATCCAAGCCTAGACAAAAAATCCCACCCAGACCTGAAGTCAGGTTGCTGGATTCAGAGTCCAGAGTGCACACACTTACTCCATGGAACACTCAAACATCATCAGAGATGTGTAAGGACACCCAGCTTAACTACCGACTAACCCAAAGGATCTTATTCGCTGCACTCCAGAAAATCCACTTTCAACTCACAGCAGAAGAGCCTCTCAAGTTTCCAACATGGGTCACATTCTCTGCCTCAGTTTACCAGTTTCTTGTCCTGAGGTGAAATTGTACGCAAACAATAGTGTTATTTTCCTTTTCTTGACCTTTACACTACTCCTTGGGCACAGGGTGACTCCATGGTTGTCAGGGTGACACTTAGGATTCCTGAGTTCCTTTGCCACATAGTACATATTACACTTCACCTCAGCCTACCTGTGACAAAGATGGGTCACCAATGGAAGATTGGGGTGCAGGGGAATTCTCATTATGTTTGGGTTTGTTTGTTTGCAAGGTGAGGGGAATATGTTCTTTTTTTACAATGAATATCTGTTGAATTAGAATAAAAAGCAATCACATATGTTTGATATTTATAATAATACTCAAAGCAGATCATATTTACCTGCCTGTAACTCAAACTCCACCATACATGATCTGACCAGGGAGCAGGGCTCTGACACTTCGACACACTGTTTCCCAAGAGTTGACCAACCTGATTCCATTCCAGTGTCTCTATCAGAACCCTAAAGTTGGATGTTTTTTTAAAATCTCCATATCAAGGTACCCAAGAGCACTCACTGCTAGGTCCTGGGTATGTGTACCCAAGTTCCCTTACAGTTTATGAAGTGTTTATGTGAACAAAACACTGTAATATTAAATGGGTACACATATAATCAATAAAAATTGCTAAGGTCTCAAAATAATCTGCATCATTGCAGGAAATTTCTTTAGGTGGCCTTCGTTTTTAAAAGTAAACCTTAGCACATTAAAATTTTAAAGAGTAGCAGGAGAGAAGTAAAGGAAAGGTACTGGGGAATGAGATTGATTATGTTATATGCAGACACAAATGTGGCATAATGAATTTCTCTACTAGGTATAATTATAGTTCATCAATAAAAATTTTTAAAGAGCTTATTTGAACATTTAGTGATTAAAAAATGGGGCTTTAGAAGCAACGTAGCACTCTACTGGAAGGGGCAAGAAAGGAAAAAGTGATATATGTTCATGGAAAGTAGAATAAAGAAATCATATTTGATTGGTTACAGAGGAAGCTACCTAGTTAGAGATTCGTTGGTGGTTTCTGGCTGGTAAGGTCTCTAGTTCTATTTCACTGTCCTGGGTTTGGTTTGCTTATGTAAGAACCCAAAGCTCTAGGCCTTCAACCTAATAGCCTGTCAATCAAACAACTTTTTGAAATCAATTCCTCCTCTTCCCCCAGACTCTCATTTATAAGAGATTGACCAAAATTGGGGCATAGGCACCACTCTCTGTTGTCATTAAGGCTGGTTTTTCTCTGTCTCAGTGAAGAATTCATAAATCACCATGTCGGACTCACCGAAGAAAGATTCCTTTTGTGCTTTGTCTTGATATTTCTTGCTGTAATCACAATGAAAACTTCTGGCATACTGAGCAGCTTCCAAAACAGAAACCTACTTTTTAAAAATATTAAAAGATGGGTTGTCACTATGTTGTCCAGTGTGGCTCCAAACCCCTGGGTCAAGCAAGACTACCTCAGCCTCCAGAGGAGCTGGCACTACAAGACTAAGGTATGGGCCACCCTGCCCAGCAAGAAACATACCTAACGTGAAGGAACACAGATAAATTGCAAGTAAAAAGATGGAGAGAGATATACTAGGCTAATATTGATTGAAAGACAACTGGAGTAGCTATATTAGTTCAGATAGAGAAAACTTCAAGACAAAATCATCAGGGGTGAAACAGGATATTACATATGATTAAGGGGTCAGTTCCCCAAGAAGACAGATATAACCATCATTACTAAGCATGTCCCTAACAGGAGAGTGTAGAATACGTTCATTTGGCAAAACCTGAAGGAACTGCAAGGAGATATGGACAAATGCTCTGGTATAGTCGAAGACTTCAGCCTCACTCAAACACTAATTGGCAGATTCAGCAGTTAGAAAATCAAAGAGGGTAAGGGTGAAGTGGAAGTACCACCAGGTAATAGGGTCCACCTGAGGTCTACAGATTACTTCATTCATTACCCACCATGACCCATAAAACATATTTCAACGAACTTAAAGGAATAAAAAGAATACCCAGTGGAACTCAACAAGCAATCACTAAGATAGCAGGAAACCCCCAAATTGGTGATTAAACAACATACTTAAGTATAACAGATGCATCAAAATAACATTTCAAGAGGAATTAATTTTGGACTAACAATGAAAATACAATTCATAGAAATTTGGCAATAGAATCAAAGCAGTATTCACACAAGTATGTATTAAAAAATAAAATCAACAACTAATAAGCTTCCAAAACAAAGCACCAGGTCTAGGTGGTTTTTGCTGATTAATTCTACTAAACATTAAAAGAGAGAGAGAGAGAGAGAGAGAGAGAGAGAGAGAGAGAGAGAGAGAGAGAGGTGATACCAATTCCTTGAAAAATCTCTTCCAGAAAATATAAACCAAGGGACAACTTCTTAGCCATTATATGAGGCAAGTTCTAGTTCAGTGCCAAAACCAAACAAATGACCGAGGGTGTTAAACTAGTGTGGGCTGCTGACCATCTCTTCAGAATCAACCCAGGAGGAATTACACAAGCACGAAGGAAACAGGGCTTTGAGGACTTTTGAGGAGCGGGGAGGAGGAAGTATAGGAGAATGGGGAGGGAGCGAGGAGGAGGAGGAGGAAAGATTCTGTTGAGATTGAAGCCTATTATGAACTGAGGTGTGTGCAAGGTTGATGATCATGGGCGCGCGCGAGAGAACACGAAGGAGAGAAGCATTTTCAATTGTGTTCTCTCTGGCCTCACACTCCGGGGCTCTTCCAGAGACCCTTTCAAGAGAGAAAATGAGGGGTGGTACTTAGGCAATGCGCTAGTGTGGGCAGCAGCAGTTTGCTGTCTGGGACGCATATAAACTTTGTGGAGGCAAAGAGTGGCTGAAAACAGGCGGGGACAAAACAGATGACTCCGGGTTTTCCTCGCCCCGAGCCTCCTCCTCCAGACACCCACCGCTGATGGTCGTCGGGGCTTCCTCCGAATGCTGCTGAACCCCAAGTGTTAAAAACGCTGCCCTGATGGAAGTGTGCCTGTTGGAGAGTAAAACTCTAGGGGTGGTAAAAAGGACGTCCCTGTACGGGATACCGGGGCCGGACTCCGTGCACCGCCCCAACACAGGGCGGGGCATGAGGGAAAGAGAGAGGTAGACGCCACTTCCCCGACCCGGGGCTGTGCGCCGCTTGGCGGGTGGACAGCGTAAGAGAGGGAAGAGCGGACGTGGGGCAGGGCGCCGTTTGCGACGTCACGGAGTAGGGCGTGGTGTATGTAGATGAGACAGCGCAGGGTCTGCTGTTTGGGTACCTGCTGCTTAAACACGATTGATTTTCCCGTCCTGTGGGAATACAGGACTGTTGCCCGAGGCACGGTGTTACACTGTGTGAAATGGCTAAGAGGGCCCGGGAGTGGGCGAAGTAAAGTGACCGTGTGTGTACAGTGAAGGACGTATGAGGCTGAGGTGGGAGGGAGGATGAGCGCCTCATACTTACCTGGCAGGGGAGATACCATGATCAGGAAGGTTGTTTTCCCAGGGCGAGGCTTATCTGTCGCACTCCGGATGTGCTGACCCCTGCGGTTTCCCCCAAATGTGGGAAACTCGACTGCATAATTTGTGGTAGTGGGGGACTGCATTCGCGCTTTCCCCTGATATTTTCTGTATTTGAAAAACAGTTTTTTTCTTATTGCTTCTAAGTTTTTTTATGTCACTGGCGTGTTTCTAAGCTGCTGTGGCTTTTCGGGCTATTAACGCGTGCGTTTTGGCTTAAACCACCTTGAACTTTAGGCCCAAAAAGACGAGTGGAACCGGTAGAGCAACCTGTTCTCTAGGTTTCCGGGCCTTAACGGCACGGGGCGGTTTTTCATAACGGACCACTAAGCTCTCCAGTCCCAGGATCAGAAAGCCAAACAAAGACTACAGACCCAGAAGGAGCTTCAGTTGCTGTAGGCCTCTTGGCCTTCAGGGCTCTGCCCTTCCAATTGGAGAGTACATGTTTTGCATTGCGCAATGGGGTTATAATCTGTAGCGTGTTGCCCGGTCTTTACTGCCACCTGTTACTTACAATGAGAGGATACTTTCATCTGTAGAGATTTAAAAGCCATATATATCTTCAGCAACTCTCTTGCTTTTTCACCACTGGTTTTGCAGGGACATTCCGAAGCTCATTGTACTAGAGGCTCATGGCATACTAATCTAGTTGAGCAGGGTGGAACCTGTATCTAGAAATGGTTACCCTTCTCTTTGAAAGAAAGTATTAACTCGGGATACTACCAGTATTGCTTCTAATTGTAAAAGTAATAGGTTCATCGTGTGTACCGGAACAGCTGTGCCCTGATATGTTGTCATATTACTCATATTCTCCGAGGCCGCCCAGTTCACAATTCTCTGTTCTCTCAGGAATATAAAATAGGAACTCTTGCATAGGAGTCAGGGCCGCATTTATCTCCTGGGGCTTCTACTAGGGCAGTTTTCTTACCGACCTCCTTCCACTTAAGTAGCTCCCTTTTCTCAGACTTAAGTGATAGCTGACTTGCTTGATGTCTTGCTATCACATCCTGTATCCTTTACAGAAGTGAGTTTAGATATCATTCAAACTCATCCTTTGCACCTAAAGCCACCTCTTCAAATTTATGGTTCCTTTTCCCTTCCTATTCTGAGCCTTGCTTATTGCCTTCATAGTCAGAAAGGAGTGATGCTCATTGAGCCTCCAGTTGGCTCCTGACAAATTATGGATATTTCCTTAATACCCCTCTCCTCCAATGACAGTACAAATAGTAAACAGTTGTTACTTTTAACTGTCAGAAGTCTTTTTTTTTTTTTTTTTTTTTTTTTTTTTTTTGCCTGGCATTGTGGCTCATGCCTATATTCCCTTTAAATTTGGAGACTGAGGCAGGAGGATCACAAGTTCAAAGTCAGCCTTAGCAACTTCGTGAGGTCCTCACTAACTTAGCTATACCCTGTCTCAAAAAGGGCTGGGAATGTGGTTCAGTGGTTAAGTGCCCCTAGGTCCAATTCCCAGTAAAAAAAAAAAAAAAAAAAAAAATTTTTTTTTTCCAATTGAAGATGCCTGAGGGGTGAGCTACACTTCAGAAGAAAATCCCAATTCCAGTGATGGTGGTTGCCAGCATTTTGCCAACCTCTCCCAGGGTGTTTGCTGATCCTTCCTCACTTTTCTGATCCCTAATGTCCTAGTAAATAGAAACTGCCTAGCCTAATGGGAAAGGCAGGACCGTGGCAGGTAGGACAATGGTGTCCCCAGTGCCTGTTAGAGTAGGAGGCAGGTCTAACATCAATAATAAAGAAAACCACTTAGAATCACAGGATGCCCAGCAAGTATTCAGGAAATTGTCAGAAGAAGCCACAAGTCCTACAGACTGATCTAGTTCGATGAACAGCCATCTATTTCTCTCCAGCAGCAAGAGGTTTCCTTGCTCAAATGTAAGATACATGAGCAACAGCTGAAGTCGACTTTCACTGCCTTACCAAGGAGAACAACTTTTTAGAGTGAACTGAAGGAATTTCCTTGTTCTCAGGGATGTTACCCCTACTTTGTGCTCCAGATCCCTGAGGGAGGACTTTCTGACCAAAAGCAGCCTTCCAATGCAGTGGCTAAAGACATTAGGTTTCGTCTGCCTTTGGGAAGTTTTCTCCCTTTTGGTCCTGGAGCCACCAGTTGCCTTGTGTTTGACTGTGGACTGGCTCTTTTGATTTCCTAGGCCTCAATTTTGCATGTGTCATATGAAAAAAGAATATGAGTACTTCAGAATTGTTGCATAAATCAAATGAGATAATCTAATAATATAGTTAGCATAGTGTATGCAGCCTATATTAAAGATAGGCTAAAAGGAAACTAAGATAAACTATTTCCTTTTTTCCAAATTATTTTTAGTTGATGAAACTTTATTTTATTGATTTCATTATATGTGGTGCTGAGAATCAAACCAGTACCTCAACTCATGTGAGGCAAGCACACTACCACTGAACCACAACCTCAGCCCCAAACTTTTTCTTTTAATTTTGAAATATAAAGAAAAGTGCAGAGGGTTTTTAAGAGGGTAGAATAGAAGAGGTCACTGTCCTGACTGGTCTGTGAAACTGAGAAAAAAAAGAAGAGTCAACTTCTCAGCAAGTTAGGTACTGGAAACCTTCAGGAACACCGTAAGTCCACAGGGTAGAAACTCTACTGCCTCTGATCCATACTGTTAGATGGGTAGACACATAAATGACAGGAAAAAGCAAGGGAAATAATCTCCCAAACAGACCAAGATACACAATAACAGAATCCATCTACACCCCTGATGGAAGAAATGTCAGAGAAGGAGTTTAAATGCACATAGTTAAGCTGATCTGCAAAGTAAAGGATGGGATAAGGAGTGGAATCAGGAAAAAAAAAAAAAAAAAAAAAAAGGAAGTGAAAGATCACTTCAATAAAGAGATTCTGGGCTGGGAATATAGCTCAGTTGGTAGAGTGCTTGCCTGGGTTCAATCCCCAGCACCGCAAAAAAAAAAAAAAAAAAAAAAAAAAAAAAGAAAAGAAAAAAAGAGAGATTCTGAAAAAAAAGAAAAGCAGAAATCACTCGAAATGAAGGAATGAATGAACCATATTAAAAATTCACCAACAGAAAAGATCACTTGGAAGAGTTTCAGGCAATGAAGACAAAATACATAATCTTGCCCAGTGTGGTGGTGCACACAGCCCAGGAGGCTGAGGCAGGAGGATTGCGAGTTCAAAACCAGCCTCAGCAAATTAGTGAGGCCCTAAGCAACTCAGCAAGAACCTGTCTCAACATAAAATATTTTCAAAAATAGTTGAGGATATGGCTCAGTGGTTAAGTGTCCCTGGGTTCAATCCCTGGTACTAGAAAAAAAAAAAAATATATATATATATATATATATATATATATATAATCTTGAAAACAAAGATGACTATGGAGAAAAGATGGTAAGTGACCATGAACAAAACTTCCAAGAAATATGGGATAACCTGAAAAGACCAAATTTAAGATTTATTGGGATAGATGAATGAATCAGAGGTACAAATGAAATGAATGCACAATCTTTTCAATGAAATATCAGGGATGGGCATATAGCTCAGTTGGTAGAGAGCTTACCTTGCAAGTACAACATCCTGGGTTCAATCCCCAGCACTGAAAAAAAAAAAAAAAAAAAAAAAAATCAGAAAATTTTCCAAACCTAAAGAATGAAATGGAAAATCAAATACAGGAGGCTTACAGAACCCCCAATATACAAAATTACAACAGACCAACACCAAGGCACATTATTATGAGAATGCCTAACATACAGAAGAAGGATAGAATTTTCAAAGCCTGCCAGAGAAACATGACAGGTAATATTTAGAGGGAAACTAATCCAAATTTCAGCTGATCTGTCAACCCAGACCCTCAAAACTAAAGGTCTTGAAATAATAAATACCAAACACGGAAAGAAAATCGATGCCAACCAAGAATACTATGCCCAGCAAAATTAAGCTTCAGATTTGAAGATGAAATAAAAACCTTCCATGATAAACAAATGTTAAAAGAATTCATAACTAGAAAGCCTGCACTACAAAACATAATAAGATATTTCATGAAGAAGAAATAAAAAATAAAGGTGAAACCAGAAAAGGGAGGGACTACACTAAAAGAACAGCAAAGCAATGGGGAAACTAATTCAAATTAAAAATCATAAATGATTTCTTCTCAGTAGCACATGGATCCTTTTCTAAAACAGACCATATCTTAGGCCACAAAGCACTGCTTAGCAAATACAAAAAAAAAAAAAAAAAAAAAAAAAAAAAATTGAGATAATGAAGCCAGAATTGGGGACAGGCAGTTAGTGTAGAAATAGGAAAGCAGGTCAGATCAAGAAAATGGAGGCCATAAAGCCATTTGCCTCTGGAAGTTGGAGACTGCCATGGGAGAATGGAATGTCAAGGACCTGCAGAACCTATTGATAACCAAATTAACCTGCCCTTGTCAGAGACTAAAGGCAGGAAGGTGCTGATTAATGCCCCCTGGGCCCTTACCTGTCTGAATCACTTTGACCCTCCCCCTGCCCCATCCGCTTTTCACTTTTTACATCTCACCTGTAAAACCAGGCCTAATCCCGTAGGCAGGAAGGGAAGAGATAAGGGAGAAAGAATTGGAGAATAAAACCCATAAAAAGGACAAGATTTGCTCATCCCATGAATTCTGCCTTTGGGTCCCCTTCTTCCACCCGGGAGAAGTCTGCTTTTACTTTTCTTTAATAAAGCTGCATTTCCACTCTACATTTGTCTCGGCGTGCTTCTCTGGCATTATACTTTAACACCTGAGGAAGCAGGACTCGTTACCGGTAAAGAGCGGTATCAGATTTGAAGGTCCCACCGAGATCTACGCCGAGGTAAGTGAGCTTTTCTCTTCATGCACCCCAATCTGTCTGAGGTGCATCTTTCTGTCTCTCTTTCTGGAGGGCAAAATGGGCACCTGTCGGCTACTTAAATGCAGTTAGTGCAGCCGCCATTCTTAAGACTCGGGTGAGAGGTTTCCCGGCCCAGGCAAGTTTCCAATCCCCTGCTCTGTAGGCATGTTGGGGCTCTGCTGAAGCTGTTTCCTATTTTTCTGTCCAGGCCCGGAGTGCAATTGCCGTGAGTACACAGTGTCCCTAGTCCTGATCTGCCCAGGATGCGTGAAGGCAGAGGAAGGGTTGGAACAACTGAGGGGTTCTCAGCCTGGGCTACTCTCGGGTGAACCCCAAAGATTCCTTCTCCAGACTTCCCCTCCCGACCACCCTAAGGGGTATCCAGAGTGATCGGTAGACAAATGGCACTGAAGGAAAGCGCCAATTACATTTGCCTCCGTATGGGCCGTGCAGCACACCACACACATCCACTCCCTCCTGGATGTTTCCCCTTTTCTCGCTGATCAGACATTAAGCATTCAGATAGTAGGATTAAGAGAAAGACATAGGAAAATCAGTAGGAAAATGCTCAGGTTATCTTTGCATATTTAGCCTTTGCTAGTTTGTTTAAAGTTTTCCTGTGCTTAAAGGTGCTCAGTGTGTTCTAAGCTGCGAGGAGGATGTATATTTTAATTCAACCCCTCCCATGAATCCCTCAGAGAACAGGGTATTATATGTCTAACAATCAATAGATGTCCCCTCACCCTTTGGAGATTCCTTTAGTCTACAAAATAGGCAAGAAGATGTGCAATTCTTCTTTTGTTGTGGGTCCCTGTTAATTAGGAATTTATAGTGGCAGGGAGGAAAGCAGTAATGCCCGTAAGTCTGAATCCTCCAAGGGTCTCTAGCACAGGGCAAACTAGAACCCTAGCACTTTGCCAAAGGAGGCCAGAAATCACTTTGGCAAAGCCAAGTAGTGAGAGATGGGTTTTCTGGACTGGATTGAAGCTCAAACTTAGGGAGACGTCCCTAAAAATTGTCTCTGGCGCAGGCACCTAAGGTCTATTTTTCTTTTCTTCCACTTAAATGGGAGCTTCACTCTCAACAGTTTTACCAGGTTCACCACTAACCTGCATACTGAAAACTGGGACAAATTTGACCCACAGACACTCAAGAAAAAGCACCTCATTTTCTTCTGCCACCAGGCCTGGCCTCAATACAAACTCTCTGATGGAGAATCCTGGCCGCCAGAGGGAAGTATAAATTTTAATACCATTTTACAGCTTGATAGATTTTGCAAAAGGGAAGGAAAATGGTGTGAGGTACCTTATGTTCAGATCTTCTTTATTCTAAGGGAAGACCCCAAATTATGCCAACAATGTAAAATAGACTCAGCCATAACCACTACTATAAAGGAAGAAAACCTTCAAGAGTCACCTACTGAGGGAAAGGAATTTTCTGCTAATGTCCATCAGCAGGCCTCCGGTCCTCCATACCCTGGTCCTTCTCCATCTGCCCCAATGGACAGATCAAATATACCACCTCTCCAGGAGATGCCAGGAGGAGAATTTGGACCAATTAAAGTATACAACCCTTTCTCCCTCCAAGACCTAAGACAGATAAAAACAGACCTAGGGAAATTTTCAGAAGATCCAGATAAATATATTGAGGTGTTTCAAAACCTATGCCAGGTGTTTGAACTCACCTGGAAAGATATTATCCTGTTACTTAACCTCCAATGAGAAGGAAGCCACCCTAAAAGCAGCTGAACAATTTGGGGATGACCTACACCTTGCTCATGCCCCAGGAGCCCAAACTAGATCTAAACCCAACTATCCATCAGGAGCACAGGCAGTTCCCAGAAATGACCCCAACTGGGATCCAAACAATGAACAGGATGCTTGGAAGATTAGACACTTCCAAATGTTAGTCCTTGAGGCCCTTAGGAGAATCAAACAGAAGCCTATTAACTATTCCAAGGTTTCTGATATTATACAAGGTCCCGAGGAAAGCCCAGCTATTTTTATGGAGAAACTCAGGGAGGAAATGAGAAAACACACCACCGTGGATCCTGAGTCCACAGAGGGCCATTTACTTTTAAAGGACAAATTTATCAGTCAGCCCCAGACATTCGGAGGAAATTACAAAAATTGTCATATGGCCCTGATCAATCCTTAGATGATATCCTCCGACTTGCAACTTCTGTTTTTTATAATCGAGATGTAGAGGAAAAGAAGGAAAAAGAGCGTAGAGACAAGAAAAAGACTGAAGCGCTGGTCTTAGCCCTAAGAGGAGTTAGCTTCCCGGGTGAAAAAGGAGGAAAATGGAATGTACCTCAGGCCACAAAAGGGATTTGTTTCCATTGTGGAGAGGAGGGACATTTCAAACGGGAATGTCCCAAGCCAAACGGCCAAGCCAAACGGCCACCGCAGGAGCCCTGCCCCAAGTGTCAAGGCAATCATTGGAAAAGTGACTGTCCTCAGGGGCGTAGGTCCTCGAGGCCAGACTCTTCCACATGGCCTGACGGGTCCCGGGGACAATTCTAATGGCTCCCGTAACTCCTATCACTACTCATGAGCCCCGGGTATGCTTCTCCATAGGGAGCCAAGAGGTCAACTTCCTCTTAGATACTGGCACCAGTTTTTCAGTGCTCACCTCTTATCCTGGGCCTCTTTCCTCTAATACTATAACCGTGCAAGGGGTGTCTAGATGCCCTATTACCAGAAAGTTTACTCTCCCACTGAGTTGTGAGTGGGATGGGATGATGTTTTCTCATGCATTCCTGATAGTCCCAGAATGCCCTACCCCTTTATTGGGAAGGGACTTACTTTCAAAACTTCAGACTTCCATTACAATGAATTTGGGACTACAAGGATCATTGTGTTTACCTCTACTAGAATGTGATATAAACCCTGAAGTATGGGCCACTGAAGGCAAGATTGGATGGCAAAAAGCACAATCCCAATTAAAATAGTCTTAAAGGATCCCTCTGTCTTTCCACATCAGAGAAATACCCGCTATGCCCAGAAGCAAAAAAGGGCTTATTAAAGATCATCCAGAACTTCAAACAGCAGAAACTTTTAGTACCTTGTAACAGCCCATGCAATACACCGATTTTGGGAGTTCAAAAATCAAATGGGGAATAGCGTTTAGTCCAAGATCTCAGAATAATTAATGAAGCCGTTGTTCCCCTCCACCCAGTAGTTCCTAATCCATATACTCTCTTATCTGAGATTCCAACAACTGCTGCTTGGTTTACTGTGTTAGATTTAAAAGATGCCTTCTTGCATACCTTTGGACTCTCAGTCTCAGTATCTGTTTGCCTTTGAGGAACCAAATATTGGATCTCAATTGACCTGGACAGTACTGCCCCAAGGATTTAGAGATAGCCCCCCACCTATTTGGACAAACCCTGGCTAAGGACTTAGCAGAATTCAAAGATAAAACATCTGCAATTGTTCTCCAATATGTGGATGACATCCTGTTATGTGCCCCCACCCAGGAGGAATGTCAGAAAGCTACTACAGAGCTCTTAAACTTCTTAGCCAATCAGGGTTATAAAGTCTCAAAAAAGAAAGCTCAATTATGTCAGCAACTGGTCCAATATTTAGGATTACAACTATCTCAAGGAATCCGCAAACTAGGACAGGAAAGAATAACTCCCATAGGACAATATCCTCTGCCTCAGACCCTAAGGCAACTCAGAGGCTTCCTAGGAATAACTGGATACTGCAGACTTTGGATTCCTGGGTATGGGGAATTAGCTAAGCCTCTTTACAGTCTTCTGAAAGAAACTTTACAACAAGGAGCAACCAACCTAATATGGGAACCAGAACATATTAAAGCCTTTAAGACATTAAAAGGTCCCTACTCCAAGCCCCTGCCCTTAGTTTACCTACTGAAGAGAAACTTAACTTGTTTGTCACTGAAAGAGGAGGAATAGCCCTAGGAGTGGTAACACAAAAGAATGGACCTATTCAATAACCAGTAGCCTATCTCAGCAAGGAACTTGATATGATATCTCGGGGATGGCCCCATTGTTTACGAGTAATTGCAGCTGTAGCCCTACTGGTCCCTGAGGCAATCAAAATCACCCTAGGAAGAGACCTTACTGTCTACACTTCCCATGATCTCTCAGAAATTTTAAACACGAAAGGAGGACTGTGGCTTTCAGACAGTAGCCTTCTAAAATATCAGGCTTTACTTCTGGAAGGACCCATAACTCAGATAAGGACTTGTTCTACTTTAAATCCAGCTACTTTCCTACCAGAAACATTAGAGGAAAGTCCTGAACATGACTGCCAACAGGTCCTAGCTATGAATTACTCAGCCCAAGAAGACCTTCAAAACCTTCCCCTGTCTAATCCAGACCTCACCATGTTCACTGATGGAAGTTCCTTTGTGGAACAAGGAGAATGCAAAGCTGGATATGCTGTGGTGACTCTACGTGACACTTTAGAAGCGCAATCTTTGCCCCCAGGCACAAGCACACAACTTGCAGAATTGATAGCCCTAACAAGAGCCCTCGAACTAGGGAAACAACAGAGAATTAATATTTATACTGACTCTAAATATGCCTACCTAATCCTGCATGCACATGCAGCAATTTGGAAAGAAAGAGGATTTCAAACAACTGAGGGAACAGCTATAAAAAACTATAAACAGATCTTAAATCTATTAGAAGCTGTCCATTTACCCAAAGAGGTAGCAGTAATCCACTGCCCTGGACATCAAAAAGGAATAGATGAAATAACAGAAGGCAATAGACGAGCAGATCAGCAAGACAAAGAAGCTGCTAAGGGGACTTTACAACAAATGACAACCTTAGCCCCTCTGATATGGACAGGTCCTCCCCCAGAGATAAGGCCCCAATACACCCAGAGGAAACACAGCAGGCTTTATCTAGAGGAGGTAACCTCTTGCCTTCTGGGTGGATTCAGATGGAAGATAACAAACTTTACTTACCTGCTAATTCCCAGTGGAAGATTTTACACACCTTACATCAATCTTTCCATCTGGGAGAAGAAAACACTGTCAAATTAACTCAAGAGATATTTGAAGGGAAGCATATTTCAAAAACAATCCAACAAATAGTCAAACCCCGTGAGATGTGCCAAAGAAATAACCCACTTATCTCTGCCAAAAAGCTCCCAAGGCTACAAAGGATAGGACATTTCCCTGGAGAAGACTGGCAACTTGATTTTACTCACATGCCAAAAAGTAATGGATTTCAATATTTATTGGTTATGGTAGATACCTTTACTGGGTGGACTGAGGCCTATCCCTCCAGAACTGAACAGGCAGGAAAAGTAGTCAAAGCCTTATTACAGGAAATAATTTCTCAATTTGGGCTGCCCAGCAGCCTCCAAAGTGACAATAGAGCTGCTTTCAAGGCTGCTGCCACTCGGGGAATATCCAAAGCCCCAGGCATAAAGTACCATCTCCCCAGTCCTCAGGAAAGGTAGAAAAGACTAATGACATCCTAAAGAGGCATCTAAGAAAACTCACTCAAGAAACTCACTACCCATGGCCTAAAATGCTTCCTCTAGCTCTACTCAGAATCAGGAGTACCCCTAAAACATTAGGGCTCAGCCCATTTGAGCTCCTATATGGGAGGTCATTCCTAAGAAATGATATCCTTAAAGTGATACCGCCGTTTACCGGTGACGAGTTCTGCTTCTTCTAATGTTGAAGATTAAGCACTAGAGAAGCACGCCAAGGCAAGCATATTAAGCAGGTTTATTTAAAGGGAATAATACAGACTTCTCCCGGCAGGGAGAAGGGGGCCATGGCTGATGTTCTAAAGTCCCAAGAAGTGAACGCACCCTACATCTTTTATAGGTTAAAGTCCCTTTTGTTCTCCAGTTCTTTCCCCCCTTATCTCTCCTTCCTGCCTTCGTGACTAGGCCTGGTTTTGCATTAAGTGAGAAGCCATGGGCAGGGGGAGGGCCAAGGTGATTCAGGCAGATAAGGGCCCAGGGGGCATTAATTAGCAGCTCCTTGTTTGCAGTCCTTGATAAAGGCAGGTAAATTTGGTAATCAATGGGCTCCGGAGATCTTTGACATTCCATTCTTCCAGGGGCAGTCTCCAACTTCCAAAGGCAGATGGCTTCATGGCTTCATTTCCTCGAATTGACCCGATTCCCTATTTCTACACTAACTACCTGTCCTTAATTCTGGCTTCATTCCCCCCTTTAGCTATAGGAACTCCTAACTGCTTTAAGGAAAAGGGGGCGTCGGTCGTTCTGGCTGCTTCGAAGCTGAAAGGGGGCAGCGAGGGGTAAAGCAGTTTGGAGTTCCTTTTTTAAAAAAATCGGGTCAATCGAGGGGTCCAAGGTAGAAGTCTGGTTGGGGAAGAGCAGGTTGTAAAGTCATCTGGGGGTGGGTGCTTCTATGATAGAAGAACAAAAAGACATGAGTACTGAAATGAGATTAGTACAAAGTAAATGTTGCAGCATCTGGAACATGCCACTGAGTATCATGAAAATGACAGAAGTCAATCTTTCACCAGGCGGGTGGAAGAATTGAGAAATTGTTCCCATAACTAGGCCTAGCAAAGGCTGGAAAGGACAAGGCCTTTATTTGGGAACTTTAACATTGTCCAGGTTATCAGGAATGTAAACACAACATTTAACTCTTAATGTCATAGATGTCCCAAAAAAAAACATAGTTAAGCTATACTTAATGTCATCTGATTTTTGTAAAATATCCCTTTATTGGTATAACCTGTGTTTAGTAGAGATCTCTATACTTCTGTTACTTAGAGCTAGATAATCATACGAGCAAACATAGGTTAAGTCTACCTGTGTAGCTTAGGAAGGTCTGCAGGCCTTAAACTGACTAAAAACTTCTGACTCTGGCAGTTTCTCTTGATAGTTATCAGGCACATTTGCTGAAGAATCTTTCTTTCATTTGTAGCTTCCAGTTTTTATTCTAGTGGGCTAATACAAGTGTACATCTTAAGTTACATTTAACTATTATTTCTTTTAAATGCCCAAGAATGATTATATTTTGGTTTTAACTGCTTTGCTGGGTGTCTAAGATCAAACTGGTCAAATTGACCTGGTTCCTGTCTTGTTAAAGAGTCAGCTGAGTTCCCACAGGGGCCACTTGTAGAGAACTTAAGAGCAGCTTCTTAGCTCCACCAGTGCCATTGGTTAGGTGGGGTCTCCTTGATGAGGTGACTTCCTTTGGAAGCATTAAGGGATGTCTCCCTTTTTCCATGACCCTCCTCTGCAGCAGATGCACTGAGTGATTTTTCATCCTCTAGTCTCAACAATCTCCTTGATCAGGAGGTTGTGTGACCCAGAGTTGCAGCACTCCTTAGAGAAGTCCTCTTATTCCCTGGGTTCAGGCTGACTGAGGGCAAAAGTTCCAAATACTGGTCTATCTTGCCTTCTGTATTTAATTCCAATCTCTAAGTTTGATCTTAATCATCCAGCAAGCCAGTCTCACCAGTCATAAAGTAAGAGTACTGGGCTTTAACTTCAATGTCCATAACTTTACAGTTATTTACCCTTTTATCTAACTGGAGTCTGCATTAGTTCTGGAAGTTACCACTATCTGTTAGGTGATGGCTTATTATCACAAGTTACCTAGGTTGCGTGTTCTTGAAGCACCTACTTCCGCAAAACATTAACAGGTAACAATTTTACAAAATGAAATTAGCAAGAGTAAAAATATATTCAGCTTGTATAATAGCTATGTTGAATTTTGACTGAGAACCACATTATATTCCCTATTTGAGATCATAGTAATTTTACAACAAAAAAATAATCTTTTGACTATAACTTTAAAAAATAAGCTGAAGTCTGACTAACAAATAAATAAGCTGGAGTCACTCTAACATGCAGTAAGGTGGGAGGCAGAGCCTTATCTCAGGTAAGGCATGGCTCTTTACAGACCTTAAGTGTTCTTATTCTGATGTTGATTTTTGTTTCTTCCTTAAATATCATTAAGTAGTTCACATATACTGTTTCCTGAGTCTATATAAACTTTATAATTAACACAATTTAACATTGTATCTAAAACATGAATCAAAGAAAGGCTGAGAGAGCTTTTAACTTTCCTTTTGTGTGTCAAAGTGGCAAAATATTTTCATGTTTCACAAAATTAACCTTTAAACAAGTCAGGCTCTAATGTTTAGAAATACATTTACATTTGAAATTCTTTATCTCAGTGTAAAAAGTAACAAATTTTACATATACCCTATTGATAACAGGTCCTATAATAGAACATTAAATGATAGAAATAAATCCCCAATAAAATTTACTCTTTATAAGTTTAAAATTACCATTACAGACAAGTTTAATCTGGAGAATAGCAGCTGGATAAATTCCCTGCTTTAAAACTTGTATACCTGAAAAATATGAACACATTTAATATACAACTAGTGACCACTTCACAATTACCTTGACACTTTTTTCTTATCAAATTTAGTTTTTAAAGAAAAATGTAGACTCTGTAACACAGTATAATACTCTAACAGTTGTTTAACCATAATTGTATAAACCCCAATTTTTAAGACTAATTGTTCTAAAGAAAAAAACTTAATAGACACAAAGTTAAGAGTAAATTAGTGTTTCTAAGAAATCCTTGCCATTTAACCATGTCATTTTACCATATAGATTAAACTTTGGTTTATATCAGAACATTAGTATTTCACTTTAGGAAAAACCTTAAATAGCTTTAGCTGTTTCACATACATACAACCAACTTAGTTACACGCAAACTTGTTGAAACTTGCCCTTTACGTACACAGACTTTCTTAGCACTTACTTAGACCCTCATGTATTTCATCACACAGAAACATTTCCTTTTCCCTTTTACTAAATATATTTCCATACCCAGAACCTTTTATTTTCTCTTTCCTATCTGTTGACCCTTTTTTGTTCATATTCTGAAACAACTCTTATGAAATTTCTGAATTTAGATAAATTGCTCTATTTTAATAAGATTAAATATTTTGTTGTTTATAGTACTCTAATTGAAACACAGTTGAAACTTTTGGGACCCTTTGTACATAGAATTGCACTTGTTAGGAATAGAAAGAAAATGGATGCCAACCAAGAATACTATACCCAACAAAATTAAGCTTCAGATTTGAAGATGAAATAAAAACCTTCCATGATAAACAAATGTTAAAAGAATTCATAACTAGAAAGCCTGCACTACAAAACATAATAAGATATTTCATGAAGAAGAAATAAAAAATAAAGGTGAAAACCAGAAAAGGGAAGGACTACACTAAAAGAACAGCAAATCAATAGGGAAACTAACAAAATTAAAAATCATAAATGAACCAAAATGACAGGGACTAAAACATAGTATCTCAATAATAACATTGAATGTCAATGACCAACTCATCAATCAAAAGACATAGATTGGCTGATTGGATTTAACCCAACGATATGCTGTCTCCAAGAGTCTTATCTCACAGGCAAAGACACCCACAGCCTGGAGGTAAAAGGATGGGAAAAAACATATTCACATGGGTCTTGTAAACAAGCAGGGGTTTTTACTCTTATATCAGATAAAGTGGGCTTCAAGCAAAAGTTAATCAGAAGAGATAAAGAAGGGCATTTCAGCTGCTTATACATCAAGACATAGTGATGATAAATATTTATGCCTCAAACAATGGAGCATCTGCATACATCAAACAAACCTCAATTTCAAGAAGTGGATAGACCACAACACAATAATACTGGATGACTTTAATTCACTTCTCTCACCACTGGATAGATTCTCTAAACAAAAACTAAAGAAACTACAGAACTAAAAAATACAATCAATAATTTAGACTTAACAGACATATATAGAATAGTTCATCCATACAGTTTCTTCTCAGTAGCACATGGATCCTTCTCTAAAACAGACCATATCTTAGACCACAAAACACTGCTTAGCAACTACAAAAAAAAAAAAAAATTGAGATAATACCATGCATCCTATTAGATCATAATGGAATGAAATTAGAAATTAATGATAAAATAAAAAGTAGAAGCTACTCTAACATCTGGAGACTAAATAATACACTATTGAATGACCAATGGATAGCAGAAGAAATCAGGGGTGAAATTAAAAAAAAAAAAAAACAAAAAAAAAGTTAGAGGTAAATGAGAATAGCAATATAACATAACAAAATTTCTGGGACACTAAGAAGACAGTGCTAAGAGGAAAGCTGATTGCATTGAGCTCATTCATTAAAAGAAAGAAACTCAACAAAAAAATAACCTAACATTGTATTGCAAATCCATAGAAAAAGAACAAATCAACACCAAAGCAGAACACAGGAAATAATTAAAATCAGAGCTGAAATAAATGAAATTGAAATAAAAGAAATAATCCCCCAAATCGACAAAACAAAAAGTTGGTTCTTTGAAAAAAAAAAAAATCAATAAAATTGATAAACCCTTAGCCAAGCTAACAAGGAGAAAGAGAGAGAGTACTCAAATTAGTGAAATTTGTGATGAAAAAGTAAATATCACAATGGACACTACCGAAATACAGATGATAATCAGAATGTATTTTGAAAATTAACACTGTAAAAAAAATAGAAAATCTTGAAGACATTGACAGTTTCTAGAGACATATGATCTACCCTAATTGAATCAGGAGGACATAGAGAATTTGAACAGATAAATTTCAAGCAATGACATTAAAGATGCCATCAAAAGCCTACAAGAAAGAAAAGCCCAGGACCAGATGAGTTCTCAGCTGAGTTCTACCAGACCTTCAAAGAAGAACTAACACCAGTCCTCCTCAAATGATTCCAAGAAAAAAAGAGGGAAACTCATTCCAAACTCATTCTGTGAAGCTAGTATCACCCTGATACCAAACCAAAGACACATCAAGGAAAGAAAATTTTAGAATGATCTCCCTAATGAACATAGTGCAAAAATTCTTTTTAAAAAATATGTGTTTTGTATGGAGATAGACATAACTTTATTTTTATTTATTTATTTTTTCATATTTTGTTTTTAGTTGTAGGTGGACACAATACCTTTATTTTATTTTTATGTGGTGCTGAGGATTGAACCCAGGGCCTTGTGTATGCTAGGCAAGCATTCTACCACTGAGCCACAACCCCAGTCCCCATAACTTTATTTTTTTAATGTGGTGCCTAACATGTGCTAGGTAAGTGCTCTACCACTGAGCCACAACCTCAGCCCACAAAAATTCTTAATAAAATACTGACAAACCACATACAAAAACATATTTTAAAAGATAGTATCCCATGATCAAGTGGTATTCATCCAAGGGATGCAAACTTGGTTCAACATATGGAAATCAATAAACATAATTCATTGCATCAATAGACTTAAGGACAAGAATCACATTATTATCTCAATAGATGGAGAAAAAGTATCTGACAAAATACAGCATCCATTCATGTTCAAACCACTAGAAATATTAGGGATAGTAGGAACATACCTCAGCATTGTAAAAGCTATAGATGTTAAACCCAAGGTCAAAATCATTCTAAATGGAAAAAATTGAAATAATTCCCTATAAAAACTGGAACAAGGCAGGGATAACTTCTTTCACCACTTCTCTTCAACATAGTCCTGGAAAATCTAGCCAGAGCAATTAGATAGAAGGAAGAAATGAAAGTGATAAAAATAGGAAAAGAAGAAATCAAACTATCCCAATTTGCTGATGACATGATTCTATATTTAGAAGGCCCAAAAATCTCCACCAGAAAATTTCTAGAACTCATAAATGAATTCAGTAAAATAGTAGGCTATAAAATTAACACCCATAAATCAATTGCATTCCTATACATACATGATCAACTGAAAGAGACATTAGGAAAACTGTCCAATTCACAATAACCTCAAATATATATTTATAAACTCATACTTGGGAATCCATCTAAAAAAAGAGGTGAAAGACCTCTACAATGAAAACTACAGAACACTAAAGAAAGAAATTGAAGAAGACCATAGAAGATGGAAAGATCTCCATGTTCCTGCATAGGTAGAATTAATATTGTCAAAATGGCTACCAAAAGTGCTGTACAGATTCAATGCAATTGCTATTGAGATTCTGATGATGTTCTTCATAGAAACAGGAATAGCAGTCTTGAAATTCATTTGGAAAATAAGAGGCCCAGAATAGCCAAAGCAATCCTCAGCAAGAAGAGTGAAGCAGGAGGCAACACCATGCCAGACCTTAAATTATACTACAGAGCTTTAATTTTGTTATTAACAAAAACAGCATGGTACTGGCACCAAAACAGACATGGAGACCAATGGTACAGAACAGAAGACACAGAGACAAACACACATAAGTACAGATATCTCCTACTAGACAAAGGCACCATGACAGTACATTAGAGAAAAGATAGCCTCTTCAACAAAGGGTGCTGGGGAAACTGGAAATCCATATGTAAGAAAATGAACTTAGACCCCTATCTCTCACCCTGCACAAAGCTCAACTTAAAGTGGATCAAGGACCTGGGTATTAGACCAGAGACCATGCACCTACCAGAAGAAAATGTAGGCTCAAAACTCCATCATGTTGGCTTAGGAACTGAATTCCCCAACAAGACTCCTGAAGCACAAGAAGTAAAATCAAGTATCAATAGAGGGGATCATATCAAACTATAAAGCTTCTTCACAGCAAAGGAAAAATCAAGAACGTGAATGGAGAGTGTACACAATGGGGAAAAATTTTTACCCCCTGCCCTCAGATAGCGCATTAATCTCCAGGATTTATAAAGAGCTCAAAAAAATTAACAGAAAGCCCCCCCCCCAATAACCCAACCAATAAATGAACTATGGAACTGAACAGACACTTCACAGAAGAACTATGAACGGTCAACAAATATATAAAAAGGTTCAACATCTCTAGTAATTAGAGAAATGCAAATTAAAATCACACTGAGATTCCATCTGGCTCCAGTCAGAATGGCAATTACCAATATTCTTGGTTAACAATAAGAGTTGGCAAGAATGTGGGGGAAAGGTACACTCACACATTGCTGGTGGGAGTGCAAACTGGGGCAACCAATCTGGAAAGCAGTATGGAAATTCCTCAGAAAACTTGAAATGGGACCGCCGTTTAACCCAGTTATCCCACTTCTTGGCATATACCCAAAGGACTTAAAGTCAGCAAACTATAGGGATGCTGCTACATCAATGTTCATAGTGGCTCAGTTCACTATAGCTAAGCTATGGAACCAACCTAGGTGCCCTTCTACACATGAATGGTTGAAAAAAATGTGGTACATACATACAATGGAATATTACTCAGCCATAAAGAAGAATGAAAATATGGCATTTCCTGGTAAAAGTAGAGGCTATCATGCTAAGTGAAATAAGCGAATCCCAAAATACCAAAGGCCAAATGTTCTCTCTGATATACTGATACTGACTCATAACAGGCAGGGTGGGGAATGAGGGGGAGTGGAGGTTCATGAAATTGGACAGGGAAGGGTGGGGGAAGGGCGGGGATGGGTGTGAGAAAGACAGTTGAAATGAATTGAACATAACTTGTCTATGTTCATATGTGAATACAGGACCAGTGTAACTCCACATCATGTGCAAACATGAGAATGGGAAGTTATACTCCATGTATATATGATACATCAAAATACATTCTACTCTCATGTATAACTAAAGAACAAATTTAAAAAAGAAAAAAAGTACATAGACTTCCACTTTGGGCTTTCATAATATTCAAATGAATTTTTGTGCTTATGAATGAAATATCCATTCACAAAATAAGTTAGTATTGAAAACAAATTTAAGGGGTTGGGGTTGTGGCTCAGTGATAGAGGGCTCACCTAGCACGTGTAAGGCACTGGGTTCAATCCTCAGCACCACACAAAAATAAATAAATAAATAAAATAGTTATCGTGTCCCTCTACAAAAAAATTTTAGAAAAGAAGTTTAAAATGGGATTTATAAAACATATGCCCACAAAAAGGACATCTTGTTAATATCTTTGTTTGTGATGGTCCCCAAACTGGAAACAATTCAAATGTCCATCAAGAAGTGAATGAAAGCTAGGTGCAGTGGTGCAAGCCAGTAACCCTTGTGGCTTGGGAGGCAGAGGCAGGAGGATGCAAGTTCAAAGCCAGCCTCAGCACCTTAGCCAGACACTCGGCAACCCTGTCTCTAAATAAAATACAAAAAAATGCTGGGGATGCAGGTCAGTGGTTGAGTGCCCCTGGATTCAATCCCCAGTACAAAACAAAACAAAATAAAATAAAACAAAACAAACAAACAAACAAACAAAAAACAGTGAATGGATACAGAGTGACATATTTGCCCAGGGAAACACAACCATATAACAAAACAGAACATAAAGTTGAAACATTCAACAATACAGATCTCAAAAACATCACCAAAAGGGCCCAGTCAGTGTGGTTCCATTGAAGGGAATTTCTAGACCAGGCAAAAGTAACTTACAGTAACAGAAATAAGATCATTTACTGCCTGGGACAGAGTGGTAGGAGGCACAAAGAGGACACTTTGCAGTAATGCAAATGTTCTTTTTCTAGAAGTGAATAGTAGCTACATATGTGTAACCTCATCAAACCAGAAAGGGAAGCATTTAGAAATTATATTTTAAAAAATTTGATTGTAGATTCAGATCCAAGAGGGCGAACTAGAGGGAGGCTGTGTTTCTTGTCACTCTGTAACTCTGGTTTCAAGCAGAGGATATCTATTTCTTGGTGAGGCAGTTTTTCCTGCTTATCGATCCCCTGCTTTTACCCCATTTATCTACTATGATCACCTGCGGTCTGCCAGCATATCGGCACCTTTTTTGAGTGCAGATTGCTCACTGTCAGGCACCTACCATCTGCCATTTACCTGCCTCTTGCGTGTCCATCGCCTTACTTTACCTATCCATCACCCACCACCCGAGGTTCACCTCCCGATCATCCGACAGCTGCCAGCAGACTGACTGCAGACCGCCAGTGGAATGCCAGCTGCCTACTATTGCCTGGAAGTTTCCTGTTACAGTACCTGCAGGTTTGGTTACATGTGGCTGCCCACCATTTTGAGACATCAGCCAGGCCCCACAGGACCCCTGCCTGGACTGACTGAGCTCCGTCTCCAGGATCCCTCAGCCTGACCGATTACTCCCTGCCTCCAGGGCCCTCACATCAACTGACTGCTCCCTGCCTCCAGGAACCCCAGACCAACTGACTGCGTCCTATCACCTGGACCCCATACCAACTGATTGCACCCTGCCTCCAGGATCCCACAATCACATCACACACGCCCGACCTCCAGGAGCCCTGCCTGACCAACCACACCCAGCCTCCAGGACCTCCAGCTGACCACATCCACACCCCTGAGCTGCAGCTCCCCATTTGCCAAAACATTTGGAAGCCAGAGCTGCCATCTTGGATAATCCTGGAAGCTGTAGCGCTGATCTTTAGGTGGGGCAAATCCCATCCTGAGATGCCTGCTGGAGACTTGAAGCTCATTGTCAGGTACCTCTCATACATCAGGCTACTGAAGACTGGGAGGTTTGAATACTATAGACTGTTATAGTGTAGATTTTCTTTTTTCTCCTTTTTGAACAATTTTAAGTTTTTATTTCTTTACTATTTTTGGCTCTCTTTTCCTTTTGTTTACCTGTTCCCTCAGAGTCTCTTTCTCCCTTTTTGCATGCTAACATCCAATTTCTTTTTATTACACTCTCACCCTTTCTATAATCTAGAACTTCTGTATATTCTTTTCTTATCCCATTAACAGCTACACCCTACATCCCTCTGCATTCTCTTGGTCCTCCATTAGAAACTGAAGACCTTATTGCAAATCTGTTTGTTAAACTGAAGATAATATTTGAACTCATTCTCCTTATTATGACAATTTTGTTATTATCTCATAGGGGCTATTTGGTGTAGGATTACATAGTATCTGAATTTGGCATGGCTAATATTGATCTCCCCTTAAACAAAAGGTTTTGGAAACCTATAGGGCCACTATAAGCCTATAGGGGGAAATCTGCAATACCCCAGATCTGCACCACTAGAGAGGAAGATACATGAAAAACATGAAAAAAACAAGGGAAGAAAATGATCCAAACAAATCTAGATTCTATATTAATAGAATCCAATGACAGTATGGTAGAAGAAATGTCAGAAAAGGACTTCAGATTATGCATGATTCAGATGATTCGTGAAGCAAAGGATGAGTTAAGAGAGCAAATGCACGCAATGAATGATAATACCAATAAGCAGTTGAAAGAGCCACTGCAGGAAGCAAAAGATCATTTCAACAAAGAGATAGAGATTCTCAAAAAAACCCAAATGGAAATCCTTGAAATGAAGGAAACAATAAGCCAAATAAAAACCTCAATGAAAAGCATCACCAAAAGACTAGACCACGTGGAAGACAGAACCTCAGACAATGAAGACAAAATATTTAATCTTGGGAAAATAAAGTTGCCCAAACAGAGAAGATGGTAAGAAATCATGAACAGAATCTCCAAGGACTATGGGACATCATGGAAAGACCAAATTTAAGAATTATTGGGATTGAGGAAGGCACAGAGATACAAACCAAAGGAATGAAAACAAGCTGTTCAATGACATAAAATGAGAAAATTTCCCAAACCTGAAGAATGAAATGGAAAATCAAATACAAGAGGCTTACAGAACACCAAATGCACAAAATCACAACAGATGCACACCAAGGTACATTATAATGAAAATGCCTAACATTCAAAATACAGATAGGATTTTGAAGGCTGCAAGAGAAAAGCATCAGATTACATATAGGAGGAAACCAATATAGATAGCAGCAGACTTCTCAACCCAGACTCTAAAAGCTAGAAAGGCCTGGAACAACATATTTCAAGCTCTGAAAGAACATGGTTGCCAACCAAGAATCCTATACCCAGCAAAACTAACCTTCAGATTTGAAGATGAAATAAAATTCTTCCATGATAAACAAAAGTTAAAAGAATTTACAAATAGAAAGCCTGCACTACAGAATGTTCTCAACAAAATATTCCATGGGGAGGAAATGAAAAACAACAATGTAGGTCAGCAAAGGGAGGAACTACCTTAGAGAAAAACCATTCAAAGGAGAAACCAAGCCAAGTTAAAAACCAAAAATAAGTCCAAATGACTGGGAATACAAATCATATCTCAATAATAACCCTGAATGTTAATGGCCTAAACTCATAAATCAAAAGACATAGGCTGGCAGAATGGATTAAAAAGAAAGACCCAACAATATGCTGCCTGCAAGAGACTCATCTCATAGAAAAAGACATCCACAGACTAAAGGTGAAAGGATGGGAAAAAACCTACCACGCACATGGACTCAGTAAAAAAGTGGGGATTTCTGTCCTTATATCTGATAAAGTGGACTTTAAGCCAAAGTTAGTCAGAAGGGATAAAGAAGGACATTTCATACTGCTTAAGGGAACCATAAATCAGGAAGACATAAGGATAGTAAATATTTATGCCCCAAACAATGGTGCATCCCTGTACATCAAACAAATCCTTCTCAATTTCAGGAATCAAATAGACCACAACACAATAATTCTGGGTGACTTACACATGGTTGTCACCACTAGATAGGTTTTCCAAACAAAAACCAACCAAAGAACCATAGAACTCAATAACACAATCAATAACCTAGACTTAATAGACATATATAGAATATTCCAACCTTCAACAAGCAGATTCACTTTCTTCTGAGCAGCACATGGAACCTTCTCAAAAATAGACCATATGTTATGCCACAAAGCAGCCCGAAGGAAATGCAAAAAAATAGAGATACTGCCTTGTGTTCTATCAGATCATAATAGAATGAAATTAGAAATCAATTACAAAAGTAAAAAACAGAAATTACTCCAACACCTGGAGACTAAATAATATGTTATTGAATTAAACATGGATAACAGAATACATCGGGGAGGAGATAAAAAAATTCTTAGAGGTCAATGAGAACGACGATACAACATATCAAAATCTCTGGGACACTATGAAAGTTACTAAGAGGAAAATTCATTGCATGGAGTACATTCCAGAAAAGAATGAAAAGTCAACAACTAAATGATCTAATATTACAGCACAAAGCCCTAGAGAAAGAAGAACAGAATAACAGCAAAAGTAGTAGAAGACAGGAAATAATTAAAACCAGAGCTGAAATCCATGAAATTGAAATAAAACAAACAATTCTAAAAATTGACAAAACAAAAGTTGGTTCTTTGAAAAAGTAAACAAAATAGACAAACCCTTAGCTACACTAACAATGAGGAGAGAGAAAACTCAAATTACTAAATTTGTGATGCAAAAAGGAAATATCACACAGACACCACTGAGGTACAGAACATAATGAGAAGCTACTTTGAAAATCTGTATTCCAACAAAATAGAAACTACCGAAGACATTGACAAATTTCTAGAGACATAGGCTCCTCCCAAACTGAATCAGGAGGACATACACAATTTAAATAGATCAATATCAAGCAATGAAATACAAGAAGCCATTAAAAACCTACCATCCAAGAAAAGCCCAGGACCAGACGGATTCTCAGCCGAGTTCTACAAGACCTTCAAAGAAGAACTCATTCCAATACTTCTCAAAGTATTTCAGGAAATAGAAAAGGCGGGTACCCTACCAAACTCATTCTATGAAGCTAATATCACCCTCATACCCAAACCAAGCAAAGACACATCAAGGAAAGAAAATTTTAGACCAATATCCTTGATGAATATAGATGCAAAGATCCTTAACAAAATATTGGCAAACTGTATCCAAAAACATATTAAGAAAATTGTGCACCACGATCAAGTGGGATTCATCCCTGGAATGCAAGGATGGTTTAACATCCATAAATCAATAAAGGTAATCCATCATGTCAATAGTCTTAAGGATAAGAATCATATGGTTATTTCAAGTGATGCAGAAAAAACGTTTGAGCAAAATACAATACCCGCTTCGGGCAGAAAACACTAGAAAAAATAGGAATAGTAGGCACATACCTGAATGTTGTAAAGGCTATTTATGCTAAGCCCAAGGCCAACATCATTCTTAATGGAGAAAAACTGAAACCATTCCCTTTAAAAATGGGAACAAGACAGGGATGCCCTCTGTCACCACTTCAATTCAACATTGTCCTGGAAACTCTAGCCAGAGCAATTAGGCAGACTAAAGAAATTAAAGGGATACGAATAGGAAAAGAGGAACTTAAGCTGTCACTATTTGCTGATGACATGATTCTATATTTAGAGGATCCAAAAAACTCCTCCAGAAAACTTCTAGACCTCATCAATGAATTCAGCAAAATAGCAGGTTATAAAATCAACACACACAAATCTAAAGGTTTTTATATGCAAGCAATGAAACATCTGAAAGAGAAATGAGGAATACAACTCCATTTGCAATAGCCTCAATAAAATAAAATAAAATAAAATACTTGGGAATCAATCTAACCAAAGAGGTAAAAGATCTCTACAATGAAAACTACAAAACATTGAAGAAAGAAATTGAGGAACACCTTAGAAGATGGAAAGATCTCCCATGTTCTTGGATAGGCAGAATTAATATTGTCAAAATGGCCATATTACCAAAAGTGCCATACAGAGTCAATGCAATTCCAATTAAAATCCCAATGATGTGCCCTACAGAAATAGAGCAAGTAATCATGAAATTCATCTGGAAGAATAAGAAACCCAGAATAGCTGAAGCAATCCTTAGCAGGAAGAATGAAACAGGGGGTATCACAATACCAGAACTTCGACTATACTGCAAAACAATAGTAACAAAAACGGCATGATATTGGCACCAAAATAGACAGGTAGATGAATGGTACAGAATAGAGGACAGGGACACAAACCCAAATAAATACAATTTTCTCATACTAGACAAAGAGGCCAAAAATATACAATGGAGAAAAGATAGCCTCTTCAACAAATGGTGCTGGGAAAACTGGAAATCCATATGCAGCAGAATGAAACTAAGCCCCTATCTCTCACCCTGCACAAAAATCAACTCACAATGGATCAAGGACCTTGAAATCAGACCAGAGACCTTGCATCTTATAGAAGAAAAAGTAGGTCCAAATCTTCAACTTGTTGGTTTAGAATCAGGCTTCCTTAACAGGACTCCCATAGCACAAGAAATAACAGCAAGAATCAATAACTGGGATAGATTCAAACTAAATAGTTTTCTCTCAACAAAGGAAACTATCAGCAATGCGAAGAGAGAACCCACAGAGTGGGAGAAAATCTTTGCCACTCATACTTCAGATAGAGCACTAATTTCCAGAATATATAAAGAACTCAAAAAACTCTACATGAAGAATACAAATAACCCAATCAACAAATGGGCTAAGGATATGAACAGACACTTCACAGAAGATCTACAAGCAATCAACAAATATATGAAAAAATGTTCACCATCTTTAGTAATAAGAGAAATGCAATCAAAACTACACTAAGATTCCATCTCACCCCAATTAGAATGGTGATTATCAAGAATACAAGCAACAATAGGTGTTGGAGAGGATGTGGGGAAAAGGGTACACTCATACATTGCTGGTGGGGCTGCAAATTAGTGCAGCCACTCTGGAAAGAAGTGTGGAGATTCCTTAGAAAACTTGGAATGGAACCACCATTTCACCCAGCTATCCCACTCTTGGCCTATACCCAAAGGACTTAAAATCAGCATACTACAGAGATACAGCCACACCAATGTTCATAGCTACTCAATTCCCAATAGCCAGATTGTGGAACCAACCTAGATGTCCTTCAATTGATGAATGGATAAAGAAACTGTGCTATATATGTACAATGGAATATTACTCAGCTATAAAGAATAATAAAATTATGGCATTTGCAGGCAAATGGATGAAATTGGAGAATATCATGCTAAGTGAGATAAGCCAATCTCAAAAAACCAAAGGTCGAATGATCTCGCTGATAAGCGGATGATGACACATAATGGGGGTGGGAGGGGCTGAGAATGGAGGAAGGAGGGACTGTATAGAGGGAAAAGAGGGGTGGGAAGGGTGGGGGCAAGGAAAAAAATAACAGAATGAATCAAACATCATTACCCTATGTAAATGTATGATTACACAAATGGTATGCTGTTACTCCATGTACAAACAGAAACAACATGTATCCCATTTGTTTACAATAAAAATAAATTTAAAAAAATAAAAAATAAAATGTTCATTTAAAAAATTTGATTGTAAAGAACAGAAAAATAACTCCAGATTCATTTCATACTTAAATTTTTTAGCCTGAGAGGGTACTTGTATCCAACTGAAAGTTCAACATGTCTTTCATTTTTGCTTCTGTTTCTTTTTCTTCAGTTAAATTCATGCATATTAAGTTGAATCTACTTTAAACAAAAATAGAGTATAACAACTCAACGGTATAAAAGCATATTTAGGTCAGGGGGTGAACTTCTGTATAAGAGCAACTGCCTAACAAAGGCCAGGTTCTGGGTTCAATTCCAAGCACTGAAGACATATTTAATAGATACTCTACACTCTGCAGAGATACCAGAGACAAATTACTCCTTTGGTATTTTATCTAACATCAACAAAAGTTATTTCTGAATTTAAGGTATTGAAAATTTGTCATTTTTGTATTTTTCTGCATTGTTTGAATTGTATTTAATAAGTATGTATAATTTCTGCAAAAGATGTGAGTAACTGAAAAAAAGAATGGAAGCTAGATGTGACAGCACTGGTTTGTAATTCCAGTCACTCACAAGTCTTGAGGGAGGAGGATCACAAATTCAAGGCCAGTCTCAGCAACTTAGGAACACCCTCTTTCAAAATAAAAATAAAAAAGGACTAGGGATGTGACTCATTGGTAAAGTGTCATTGGGTTCAATCTCCAATACAAAGAAAAAAAAAAAGGAACACTGACATAATTAAGGTACACAACATTTTTATCAGCACAAAACTCCATCACATTTTGAAGGCTGCATCTCTTCAGGATTGCCTCTCCTTTCCTCTTTAACCCCTGGCTACAACTAATCCGTTTCCATTCCTATCAGTTATTCATCTAAAAAACGTAATGCATATGGAATCCTATATATGGCCATTGGAATTAGTTTTTCCCTCAGTGAATTTCTCTGGAGAGTCATTCCAGTTGCTGTATCAACAGATTGTTCTTTTCATATTTCAACAGCTGCATACTTTTCCACGCTACGGATAAACCACCATTTGTCTACCCATTCACACAAGGAAGGTTATCCACATTTTTCTCTTTTTTGGGATATTAGAAATAAAGTTGCTATAAACTGTAGTACATATATATATTCATGTGAACACGAGTGCTTATCTCTCCGTGATAAATACTGGAATGCAATTCCTAGGTCCTATGGCAGATGCATGTTTACCTTTAAAAACATACCACAGAAATACTTCCTAGAGTGGTGGTAACATTTAACATTCACACCAGAAATGTAGGAGTGCTCCAGGCTTCCTTGCATGCTCCCCAGCACTTGATGTTGTCATGATTTTATTGAGGACATCCTGATAGGTGTGTACTGAGAGCTCATTGTGACTTTAATTATCATTTCCCTAGTGGCTGATGATGTTAGGCCTTTGACCTGTGAATCTGGGCTTGAGAGAGGGCATAATTCAGCCCACAACACTATGCATTCTGCTGTTGCAGAGGGTTCTAAAACTGTCAATTAGGTCCTGTTGATTAATAGTGTTGTTAGGCCCTTCTATATCCCTGCTGATTATGACTAGTTGTTCTATATATTGTTGAACACACTGAAGTCTCCAAGTGTAATTGTGATATTGTCTCTTTCTCTGTTCTATTCCATCAGTTTTTGTTGCTTATGTACACAAGTCTTCTGTTGGGGTTTTTGTTGGATCAACCCTTTTATCATTGTATAATGTCCCTGTGGGTCTCTGGCTAGTGTCTTTGCTCTAAACTTCCCCTCATCTGATGTTAATACAGCCAGTTCTGCTTTCCTTTGCTTCATGTCTGCATGGTATATCTCTGTCCATCCATTCTTTCCCATCTGCCTGTATCATTCTATTTGACTTTGGTTCTATTTGACTTTGGTTTCTTTGTAACCAGTGTATATTTGGGTCATACCTCTTAATGCACTCCTCTAATCTGTCTTTGAACGGATGTATTCAGACCATTTGCATTTAATGTACGTTTTTGATTGGTTTGTTTGTTTGGAATTTTCGCAAACTAACAGTGCTGGGGACTGGAACCTGGGTCTCGAGCTTGAGAGGCAGGGACTCTACGTTATCGGCTATATCGCGAGCACTAATTTACGTTTTTGAAATGAGAGGGCTTACGTCTACCATTTCTTCACTTTCTGTTTGTAATGTTTCATTTGTTTTCTGCGGCTGTTTTCTTTTTCTTGCTGTCCTGTGGGGGCTGAAATACATTTTAAAATTACACACTGCTGTATCCATAGTGTTTTTGGTAAGATTGGTGTATATAGCTGTTTTGGTTTCTGTCTATTTTAACACAGTACATGGATGTTATTATTTTACCAGTTCAAGCGAGCCATAGAAAACTTTCTTGCCTTTTATATCTCTTTACCCTTCCTGTTTATAATGTCATTTTGTTGGGACTAATGACACGTTAACTAATTCAGGCTGACTCCTTACTCCCTGACCGGTGAGTAAGATCAAGGCCTCAAAGGCGGTTTCAAAAGTTAATGACCATGAATCGGACCACCATCAGGGATTGGTTAACAACAGTTCCGAGAACGTGATCGGCTCAGTCTTGCCATATAGTCCTATGGGACTCTCGCCTGCGTGACCCCCCACTTGCTGACCTTTAAGCTGACTGGTTCCCATCTAGCCTCCACCCTACATAAAAAAGCTGTGTGACTTCCTCAGTAAATGAGTTCCTGCTGTGACTGGTCTCCCTGACTTGTCTGATTGTCCTCCGCCCTGAGGGCTGGGTGCAGGCAGTCAGTCGGCCTACCTATCCCAGTCTGGTCTTGTTGGGGAGTGCTCCCTTCCCTTGTGGCTGGTGGAGAAGAGCAAAGGGGCTTAAGATCCCGACATCAATATTTTAAGCATTTCCTTTATATAATTGTGGAACCATGCCAAACAGCGTATGAATTTTCTTAAACCATCAAGTATAATTTAGAGGACTCAAGAGAAGGAAATACTATTTTGATTATTCTTCCCCATTCTTTCTGATGTCTCAAATTTCCTTCTGTTATTTCCTTTCTGTTTAGAGAGATCCTAGTGACCATTCTTTTATGCTACAACTGTAGGTAAGAGATTCCCTTAGTTTTCCTGAATCTGAGATTCTTTTAGTTTCCGTTTAATTGCTGATCAGATGCTTGTTGCTGTGTAGGAGCGTGGCTTGATCCTTGTTTTCCATCAGCACTTGGAACGTTGTGCCACTTACTTCTGTCTCCATGTTTGCTGATGAGAAGTCCACTGTCACCTGAATTATTTTGACCCTGATGGTAATTTGTTATCCTTCTGGTTTTCTTTGTAGGTAGTTTCTTTGTCTTTAATTTTTAAAAGGTGGATTGCCATGGATCTTGTCACAAAGTACTTTGAGCTTCTTTATTCCATTTGGTGTTCGTGCAACATCTCAAACCTGTAGGTTTCTGTGTCTTACCAAATTGGTCATTTACTCACTTGGCTATCGTGTCAGCCTTGTCCTTTTCGTTCTTCCACACTCTGGTAACATGAACGTTAGACCTTTCTATGTTCTTTCACAGGTCCTTGAGACTGTGCAATATTTTCCTCCAATCTATTTTTCAGATTTTAGATTATATAATTTCCCTTTTTTACCTCGTTGTTTACTGATAGTTTTTCCTTTTGAATTATGCCCTCTGTGCTAAACTTGAGATTCTTCACTGGGTTTTTACCTTTGCTACAGTATTTTTCACTTATCAATGTCCTCCTTTCTATCTTGCATTCCTTAGCTAAGGTACCAGGGATTGACAGAGGGGCACTTAGCCAATAAGCCACATCTCCTGTCATTTTTTATACTTTATTTTGAAACAGGGTCACAGTAAGTTGCTTAGGGACTTGCTAAGTTGCTGAGGCTGCCTTTGAACCTCCTGCCTCAGCCTTCCCAGCCACTGGGATTGTAGGCGCATGCCGCTGTATACTGGCTCAGCCAGTATCTCTAATCTTTTAATGTGAAATAATCCTGGAACCCCGCAGAAACCAATTCCAAGATTCTGTGCTTCCAAGCAGTGTTCTCAAGGACCGATTTGAGCCTGATGCAGTGGCACACGTGGAGCCTGAGGCAGGAGGAGACAGCCTTGACAACTTGGTGAGACCCTGTCTCAAAATAAAAAATATAAATGGCTGTGGATGTAGCTCAGTAGCAGAGCACACTTGAGTACAATTCCCAGTACTGAAAACACAACAATCAGTTTTATTCCATATACTGCAGTAGGGGAGAAAGTCTTCAGCTTGGAACCGAGTTCAACACCAAATACCCCATGAACTGCTGAGATTTTTAGCCAAGAGACAGCATGAGGGAGTGAGCAGGTAGGAAATTACCAACAGGAACTTGATTAGATGTCAAGGGTGGAGAACTCTTGCTAAACTGGCTTAGCAGGTTTCTTTGCTAAAACTAGAATAGGACTCCGAGGAAACTGACTGAAGTTTGGCCAGGAGGGAGTCTTTGTCAATTCTACATTGAAGGTTCTATGAATAAATGCTGACCAACTAAATAAGATGAGCAGCTGGGCACAGCGGCACACACCTATAATCCCAGGGACTCGTGAAGATGAGGCAGGAGGATTGCAAGTTAGAGGCTAGCCTCAGGAACTTAGACTCTGTCTCAAAATAAAAAACAAAAATGACTCTGGGTGCAGCTAAGTGGTAGAGCACCCGTGGGTTCAATCCCAGGGGAAAAAAGAGCAAAGGCTATTTATTCTCAGCTTGCAGTAGCAAAGGAGTCAGTCAGATCACTGCATTTTGGCAGAGAGTTGAAAGCAGACAGAGCGGCAGGAAGGCTATATGGGGAAGAGGCTTCAGGTGTGCCCTGGTTAGAGGCTGTGGGCATGGAAGCTGTACGCAGGCTAACTAGATGTGGTGCATCTTTTGTGATTGCTTAAAGAGATTTGAACTGATCTGATTGGTCCTAAGTTGGAAGCAGATACAAAAATTAGGCAAATAGCTTGGGTGCTCCCCACACACTGTTTTGTGTGTGTCTTTCCTTTTTTTTGAGGTTTGTTTGGTTTGTTAATCTGTTCTTCTACCAGGACACAGTGATTTGTCCCCTTTTGCCCTTTCAATCCTGTTTGCCAAGTAAGGACGTCTAGATGGTGTCATCTATGGGGAAAGGGCCTTTACCACATACCAAATCTGCCTTTGACTTGACCCTGAACTGCCCAGCCTCCAGAACTGTGAAAAGAAATTTCTGATGTTTATAAATTAACTCCGTCTCTGGTATTCTGTAGGATAGCAGCATTAGTCAATTTTCCGTTCCTATGGCAAGATAACCTGAAATAAATCAACTTGAATTACGAGAGGTTTATTGTGGCTCCCGATTTCAGAACTCCTAGTCCATGGCTGGCCCAGTCACTTTTAAGTCTATGGTGAGGCAGAAAAAGCATGGCAGCAGGATCTTGTGACAGAAGCAGCTGCTCACTTCAGGGCAGTAGGGAAGTGGGGAAAGCTCACTTTGACAACAAAGCTCCTCCCTCCAAACTCACTGGACTATGAATCCATAAATAGATTAATCCTTTCATGAAGTCAGAGACCTCATGATCCACTCACCTCCCAAAGACCCATCTCTGAACACTGCTGCACTGGGGACTAAACATTCAACACACGAGCTTTGAAGGGGGACAAAGATTCAAATCATGAGAAGCAGCATAAATGGACAAAGACACCAGTCTTATCTGAAAAACCCATCTCAAAACATTCGGGATTCCTGAAAGTAAAAGGACAACTAATTTTTTTTTTTTTTTTTTTTTTAAGTCACAAAGACACTTAAAAAGAGGATTTTATAAACATAGCAACCAGGGGCTGGGGGGATAGCTCACTAGGTAGAGTGCTTGCCTTGCACTAAGGCCCTGGGTTCGATCCCCAGCGCCCCCTACCCCCCCCCCCCGCCAAAAAAATAGCAACCAAAGAGACAAGTTGAGGCACATCGGGTATCAAAACAGAGTTTACACTATTTTTTGACCCCGATTCTATTTTGTTTCGTCAGTCCAGGAAAACACATCCACTCAGGCCTAGAGGCAATAGGACCGCCCTACTCTTTTCAGATTATTCTGAAGACCAATATGAGGAGCCAACATGAAGAATTCACCAGGGGTCAATGAATTGTAGTCGCCTAAAATGAACTCTCCCCAAAACCGGTCCTGGGGTGCTGGACGCCGAACCCAGGGCGTCAAATGCCAAGCAAGTGGCACTCTACCACTGAGCTACATCCTTAACTAAAGCTTCTCTGATACTCCTCCCAACTCTGGTTTCCTTCTGGACCTCCCAGTTCAATTGTGTATGGTCAGTCCAGTTTTGGAAGAATCCTTCTGAGTCAGTTTGGCCCGAATTCCCAACACACGCTCCCTCTCTAAAAGGGTTGGGTTGGTTCCTCATCCTCCGCCGCCCATTAGGTAATGTCTGATGCCTGGTTTGTCTTTAACAAGAATCCCAACAGGTAAGGCTGGGGGTGCAGCTGGGTGGCAGAGCCCAAATGGCTAAAAGGGTCCTCACCCAGTCACAGATTAAGAACCCGGCAGTTCTAGGAGATCAGGCTCAGGCTCCGCCCACCGGCCGAACACCGGGTGGGGCAGGAGGGAACAAGGCAGAGGAATACATCACCTCCAGCACCCGCTGCCAGGGCGCTGGTAGGTCGCGGTGACGGCGCAGAAGGGGGAGCTAACGAGAGACTGGGCGTGCGCCCTAGGGCAGGGCGTCGCTTGTGACGTCACAGGTAGAGCGTGGCGTATGTAGATGAGACAGCGCAGGGGCTGCGGTTTGGGCACCTGCTGCTTAAACTCGGCTGATTTCCCCGTGCTGTGGGAGCGAGTGAAGCGCTGTTGCGCGAGCCGGGGTGTAACCGCTGTGTGTAAGGGCTGAGAGGGCCCGGGAGTGGGCGAGTTAGTGACCGTGTGTGTACAGTGCAGGGCGTATGCGGCTGTGGTGCGAGGGAGAGCGAAGCGCTCATACTTACCTGGCAGGGGAAACACCATGATCACGAAGGTGGTTTTCCCAGGGCGAGGCTCATCCATTGCACTCCGGCTGCGCTGACCCCTGCGATTTCCTCAAATGCGGGAAACTCGACTGCGTAATTTGTGGTAGTGGGGACTGCGTTCGCGCTTTCCCTGATTGTTCTGGTGTGAAAAAGTAGAGTGGTTTGTAGTTTTTCATCTTTTTTTTCCTACTTACGTGGACCTGTTGTGGCGTGGGCTTTTGTGATGTTGGAGTTTCAACCTTAAAAACCTGTCTGTGTCGTGGTACAGTTGTTCTATTTTGTCTCGTAAATGCTAACACACAGTTTAAGGTTGACTTGAACTTGTGATTTTCCTGCCCAAATCTCCCAAGCTACTGGGGTTGCAGACCTGTGCTACCATACCTGGTGGAATAACTATCCATATATTTATCTATATGTGAATTTTTTTAACGGGGGGGGGGAAGTAGGGAGATCATTCTTATTCCGTATAGTTCTGAGTGTTATAATTTTTCACAATAGACATGTATTTACTATGAATTACATAAATTTATTTTCAGAAGGTCTAATAAAGTCCAAAATAACTATTTAATTTTCAGAAATCATTTGTTTTTCCCTAACTGAAAATGCCTCGGGGTTCTGAAGAAAATCCCAAATACAGTGTTGGTGGTTGCTAACATTTTGCCAATCTCTTCCAAGGTGTTTGCTGATCCAATTCTCACCTCTGATGCCTGAAGTTCTTGTAATAAACTACCGGGCTCAAGGAAGGACTGTGGCGCCTCACGCTACCTACCTCAGGGATCAAACTCCAAGGTTTTCAACGTCTCAGAAGGTTCTGATACCCTGGTGAAGCAAGGAGCAAACTATCAAAAACCAGGATTCCAAGCAGAGTATTCAGGACACTGCAAGCAGAGGCCATGACTCCTGCAGACTGATCTAGTTTGATGAAGAACCATCTCCTCTCCAGCAGCTGGAGGGAGGTTCTCTTGCTCAAATATGATACATGAACCACGACTGGTCAACTTTCAGCACCATACTGAAGAAAATACTTTGAGTTTTGGAATTTCCTTGTTCTCAGGGCTTTTATCACCACTTTATGCTCCAGATCCCTGAGGGAGGCGTTTCTGACCAAAAGCAGTCTTCCAATGCAGTCCCTAGAAACTGCTTGTGTAGCACAGTGTGGGGTTGGGTTTTCTGTCTGGAATTTAAAGAAAGAAATGCACTGACGCAAGGGTGAGAGCCAAGAAACAGGATTTCATAGTTGTAAAGAAAGAAAGCAGAACTCCCAAAGCAGAAGGGGTCCCAAGAGAGGGATACTGGAAAATGACTATTATCCTAGGGGTCTATATGACTCTACAGAGTTAAGGGAGGTGGTAATCCCCTACCCAGTCCTGGGAAAGGCACTCAGTGTCCATGATCTCTTCACACATTCTGTGCTCCATTCAGGTTACTGTGCCCCCCTTTTTGAGGGTCTAGGAATTAGACAGCAGGTGTCTTATCAGTTTTTTCTGCTTACCCAGAAGTCAGCCTGACCTGGATGAAGCATGGCTTCTTTGTAGTTTCTTAGCCTCACTGAATAAAAACCTGTCTTTGAAGCAGTCCAAGTTTCCTACCTGTCCATTTTTACCCTTTCTCCTGCCCCACTTGGATATTATCAGACAGATGACATCCCTATAAAAGAATTAGGTTTTTTCTGCCTTTGGAGAGGTCTCCCTTTTAGTCCTGGACCCACCAGTTGCCTTCTGTCTGACTCTTTTAATTTGCTATGCCTCAATTTGCAAGTGTCATGTGAAAAAATATTTAGTACCTCATGGAGTTGTTGCATGAATCAAATGTGATAATCTAGTAATACACCTAGCATAGTATGTGCAGCCTGCATTAAACATTAGGCTGAAAGGAAACAATATTCAAGCTAAGTTTCCTCCCCCAAATTTTGAAATACAATAGAAAAGTGCATAGATTTCCACTTTTATAACATTTGAATGTATTTTGTATCTGTGAATGTAATATCCATGGACACAAAGTATTGAATAACAAATTGAAAATGGAATTTATAAAACATATGTCCACAAAAAGGATTTATTGTTAATTGCTTTATTTCTGATAGTCCCCAAGCTGGAAGCTATTCAAATGTCCATTAAGTTATGGATACATTGTGATGCATTCATCCAGTGGAACAAAACCACACAATAAGAGAGATTACTGAGGCACTGGGTTGTGGCTCAGTGGTAGAGCACTCAACTAGCATGTGCAAGGCACTGGGTTTGAGCCTCAGCACCACATAAAAATAAATAAAGGTATTGTGTCCATCTACAACTAAAAAAAATATTTTTCAAAGAAAGCTTACTGAAACATTGAACAATGTGGATCCCAAAAACATCACAAAAAGTACATTTAGTGCATTCCATTGAAGTGAATTTCTAAACAGGCAAAAGTAACATAGTGACAGAAACATCATTTATTCTGAGGTTACCTGGAGTCACTTCCATAGTGACTGTCACCATGGCCTTCAGTGCCAACGATGGAGACATCAGAGCCAGAAATTCTGAATATAAAGAATCATTCAAAATATAGTGAATGAATCTAATATAACTTTCCTATGTACGTATATGAATATACCACAGTGAATCTCCACATCATGTAAACCACAGACTGCAACTCTAATTAGAATAAGATGTACTCCATGTTTGTATAAATATGTCAAAATATACTCTACTGTCATGATGACTAAAAAGAACAAGTAAAAAAAATTTAAAGGATCAATGACCAACCAGAATTAAATGAGCCATCAGAATAAACTACAGGACTCAGAAACCATCACTCCCATAGTAGGACGCAATCACTGGAGGCTGAGCTGACACCATCACAATTTCCCCAATTAACAACTTACCCTAAAGATGGTGTGATTAAAAGGTGTCGTGTTGGACAAAGCCCCAAGCAGAGGATTTGGTGGCAACCACATTTTCATGCAAGAGACCTTCCACCCTGAGGTTCATAAGAGGACTGGGCTTGGCAGGGATGAGGGGTTCTTTTTGGGTCTCAGGGACCTTGGTGGCAGGATGGGGAGATATCTAAGGATGGTTTAGTTACCCAAATTCAATATGTTCCAATTCCCTGGACATGGCCTCTGCCAGAACCCATCTTCAAGGACTTCACCTCCTGAGGATCTGGCAGTGCAGGTGCCACACCTGACCGGCACAAACCACTGAGGAACAGGAAGCATGCTGGGGATCTGCTGTAGACCCAACTCAGAGCAGCTTTTGTCCCTGGACCAAAACCTCCTCACCTCCTAAATCAGGATGTGGAAGCAGAAACCAAGAAAACGAACATTATCCAAGCCTAGACAAAAAATCCCACCCAGACCTGAAGTCAGGTTGCTGGATTCAGAGTCCAGAGTGCACACACTTACTCCATGGAACACTCAAACATCATCAGAGATGTGTAAGGACACCCAGCTTAACTACCGACTAACCCAAAGGATCTTATTCGCTGCACTCCAGAAAATCCACTTTCAACTCACAGCAGAAGAGCCTCTCAAGTTTCCAACATGGGTCACATTCTCTGCCTCAGTTTACCAGTTTCTTGTCCTGAGGTGAAATTGTACGCAAACAATAGTGTTATTTTCCTTTTCTTGACCTTTACACTACTCCTTGGGCACAGGGTGACTCCATGGTTGTCAGAGTGACACTTAGGATTCCTGAGTTCCTTTGCCACATAGTACATATTACACTTCACCTCAGCCTACCTGTGACAAAGATGGGTCACCAATGGAAGATTGGGGTGCAGGGGAATTCTCATTATGTTTGGGTTTGTTTGTTTGCAAGGTGAGGGGAATATGTTCTTTTTTTACAATGAATATCTGTTGAATTAGAATAAAAAGCAATCACATATGTTTGATATTTATAATAATACTCAAAGCAGATCATATTTACCTGCCTGTAACTCAAACTCCACCATACATGATCTGACCAGGGAGCAGGGCTCTGACACTTCGACACACTGTTTCCCAAGAGTTGGCCAACCTGATTCCATTCCAGTGTCTCTATCAGAACCCTAAAGTTGGATGTTTTTTTAAAATCTCCATATCAAGGTACCCAAGAGCACTCACTGCTAGGTCCTGGGTATGTGTACCCAAGTTCCCTTACAGTTTATGAAGTGTTTATGTGAACAAAACACTGCAATATTTAATGGGTACACATATAATCAATAAAAATTGCTAAGGTCTCAAAATAATCTGCATGCATTGCAGGAAATTTCTTCAGGTGGCCTTTGTTTTTAAAAGTAAACCTTAGCACATTAAAATTTTAAAGAGCAGCAGGAGAGAAGTAAAGGAAAGGTACTGGGGAATGAGATTGATTATGTTATATGCAGACACAAATGTGGCATAATGAATTTCTCTACTAGGTATAATTATAGTTCATCAATAAAAATTTTTAAAGAGCTTATTTGAACATTTAGTGATGAAAAAATGGGGCTTTAGAAGCAACTTAGCACTCTACTGGAAGGGGCAAGAAAGGAAAAAGTGATATATGTTCATGGAAAGTAGAATAAAGAAATCATATTTGATTGGTTACAGAGGAAGCTACCTAGTTAGAGATTCGTTGGTGGTTTCTGGCTGGTAAGGTCTCTAGTTCTATTTCACTGTCCTGGGTTTGGTTTGCTTATGTAAGAACCCAAAGCTCTAGGCCTTCAACCTAATAGCATGTCAATCAAACAACTTTTTGAAATCAATTCCTCCTCTTCCCCCAGACTCTCATTTATAAGAGATTGACCAAAATTGGGGCATAGGCACCACTCTCTGTTGTCATTAAGGCTGGTTTTTCTCTGTCTCAGTGAAGAATTCATAAATCACCATGTCGGACTCACCGAAGAAAGATTCCTTTTGTGGTTTGTCTTGATATTTCTTGCTGTAATCACAATGAAAACTTCTGGCATACTGAGCAGCTTCCAAAACAGAAACCTACTTTTTAAAAATATTAAAAGATGGGTTGTCACTATGTTGTCCAGTGTGGCTCCAAACCCCTGGGTCAAGCAAGACTACCTCAGCCTCCAGAGGAGCTGGCACTACAAGACTAAGGTATGGGCCACCCTGCCCAGCAAGAAACATACCTAAATGTGAAGGCACACAGATAAATTGCAAATAAAAAGATGGAGAGAGATATACTAGGCTAATATTGATTGAAAGACAACTGGAGTAGCTATATTAGTTCAGATAGAGAAAACTTCAAGACAAAATCATCAGGGGTGAAACAGGATATTACATATGATTAAGGGGTCAGTTCCCCAAGAAGACAGATATAACCATCGTTACTAAGCATGTCCCTAACAGGAGAGTGTAGAATACGTTCATTTGGCAAAACCTGAAAGAACTGCAAGGAGATATGGACAAATGCTCTGGTATAGTCGGAGACTTCAGCCTCACTCAAACACTAATTGGCAGATTCAGCAGTTAGAAAATCAAAGAGGGTAAGGGTGAAGTGGAAGTACCACCAGGTAATAGGGTCCACCTGAGGTCTACATTCATTACTTCATTCATTACCCACCATGATCTGCCCATCATGGACCATAAAACATATTTCAACGAACTTAAAGGAATAAAAAGAATACCCAGTGGAACTCAACAAGCAATCACTAAGATAGCAGGAAACCCCCAAATTTGGTGATTAAACAACATACTTAAGTATAACAGATGCATCAAAATAACATTTCAAGAGGAATTAATTTTGGACTAACAATGAAAATACAATTCATAGAAATTTGGCAATAGAATTGAAGCAGTATTCACACAAGTATGTACTAAAAAATAAAATCAACAACTAATAAGCTTCCAAATCAAAGCACCAGGTCTAGGTGGTTTTTGCTGATTAATTCTACTAAATATTAAAAAAAAAAAAGAGAGAGAGAGAGAGAGAGGGAGAGGTGATACCATTTCCTTGAAAAATCTCTTCCAGAAAATATAAACCAAGGGACAACTTCTTAGCCATTATATGAGGCAAGTTCTAGTTCAGTGCCAAAACCAAACAAATGACCGAGGGTGTTAAACTAGTGTGGGCTGCTGACCATCTCTTTAGAATCAACCCAGGAGGAATTACACAAGCACGAAGGAAACAGGGCTTTGAGGACTTTTGAGGAGGGGGGAGGAGGAAGTATAGGAGAATGGGGAGGGAGCGAGGAGGAGGAGGAGGAGGAGGAGGAGGAGGAGGAGGAGGAAAGATTCTGTTGAGATTGAAGCCTATTATGAACTGAGGTGTGTGCAAGGTTGATGATCATGGGCGCGCGAGAGTGAACACGAAGGAGAGAAGCATTTTCAATTGTGTTCTCTCTGGCCTCACACTCCGGGGCTCTTCCAGAGACCCTTTCAAGAGAGAAAATGAGGGGTGGCACTTAGGCAATGCGCTAGTGTGGGCAGCAGCAGTTTGCTGTCTGGGACGCATATAAGCTTTGTGGAGGCAAAGAGTGGGTGAAAACAGGCGGGGACAAAACAGATGACTCCGGGTTTTCCTCGCCCCGAGCCTCCTCTCCAGACACCCACCGCTGATGGTCGTCGGGGCTTCCTCCGAATGCTGCTGAACCCCAAGTGTTAAAAACGCTGCCCTGATGGAAGTGTGCCTGTTGGAGGGCAAAACCTCGAGGGGTGGTAAAAAGGGCGTCCCTGTATGGGCTGCTGTCCACTTGGGGCCCATCCTGAACTGTCCCCAGACCACTGTAGACTGAACTTGATCAGGACCACCGAGGACTTAGGGCGCTGGTCAGGGGGCCTCGGCACCAGCGTCGCCTCCCCGGGATCCCAAGCCTCCCAGCACTGCGCGCGCACTCCGCCCCACAGCTCTCCCCTTTCGGGAATTTCCTTTCCTGATCCCCTTCGGTAGTGAGAATTCGCCCAGTGATCTGTCCAAATGCAGGAAGCGAATCAGTGCACACAGGGGTCTGGGTTTCCAGGATGGGCCAAGAACCAAGAAAAGAGGGGTATCGCCAGTTTGAAGACCCAAAGAGGGAAGGGAGCTGAGGACCCGTGCAACTTGACAGTTCAAAGCCGGCTGTGCCTGAAGAGATTGCTTAAGGTCGGGCAGTTGGGAAATAAGGTTGAGGTTATTATTTTCTCTGTGGCCTTTAGGGACTGGAGATGAAAGGCGAAAGCTGGACTCAAGAAAAGGCGTGCATTGGCCGGGAATCGAACCCGGGTCTCCCGCGTGGGAGGCGAGAATTCTACCATTGAACCACCAATGCCTTATACACTGTCGTTTTCTGTAGATCATCCCCTGAAAGTCCAGAGAAGTGCTTCTCAACTCTACAATGATGTTTGTACTGTTCCCTTTGAAAGAAGTGACTCCCCCACCCCCGCAATTTTTTTTTTTTTTTTTTTTTCCCATAAGAGCCTCCGTGGACCTTCTGGGCTGATGGAAATTTTGTATCACTTGATCTAAGAGATGGTTATTTTTTTGTCAAAATTCATGTGTTCTTGCACTGAAGATTGGTACCTCTTATGAGTTATACTTCAGTAACTTACTGTTAGCAAAATAAATATGAAAAATTGTTGGCTGGAGAATGTTATCAAGTGTACATTTATTAGATCTTAACCGAAATATCCAGTTAGAGTTCAGTCTCTTCCCATTTCTCCTTTGGTTTAATAAGGCCCCACTGATATTTGCGAAACCCGTGGTTGGCCACATTAAGATGATCCAGAGGCATCACCTCACTTCTGGAGATTTGGGCTTTTAGGGAGGAGTTGCCCTGTCACTTCTTGAGAAAGCGGAAGGGACAGCTCCAACTTTTCCTCTTGACCGAGCCTGTGATATGTACAGTAGGGTTTCCTTTCATTCTCCAGACCGCAGGGAACCCTGGAGCCACAGGCAAGTTTTGCACTTGAGCCCAGGTAAATGGCAGAACGATGCAGAGATTAGAATTAAAAGAAAAGGGAGGTCACGCCCATGCAGGGCCCTGCCGCGACTCGAATTCGAACCGAAGTTGCTGAGGCCACAACGGCAGAGTACTAACCACTGTAAGATCACCACGAACCACACGATTGAGAACAACTTGCTGGCTTCCCCCTCCACCCCGCCCCATGTTATCAGCATAGATACAGTTGTAATATTCAGCAGTTCTGTATTTACAGCAACAGGCCGTCGCGTTCATTGCTTGTGTACCTTCTCTGTTTTCTCGTCCTTTCTTCTAATTCGGCTACAATAAAAACCGATTCTCATCCCTTGAGGATCCGGAACTCTCCCTAAAGTTTCGTCTCCGGGTTCTGCCCTGCTCCTGACTGTCTCCTTTTGGCCCACCCTTTCCCTTGGCCCGTCATTCACCTCACCCCAGCCTAGGGACTTCAACCGCGTACAAGGTGCACTGTGGCTTTCCAGCTTTCCGGTTTTTGTTGAGAAACCAAAACCGAGTAAAGTCTTTTTAAAAAAGAACTTCGCCTTTGATTAAACTCTGGGAAATCCGTTCTCAAGTTTCTTCAAGTGACTAAAATTTTAAGACGACTATGGATTAATTCAACAAATCCTGAGGGCCCTGATGAGGGCGGGATCCAAAGTCCGCGAGGGGACCCAAGACCACATCGCTGTGACCTCTGCCATCGTGGAGCCCCATTGATGGATACAGAAATCCAAAACGCAGAGGGACGTTTCACCGCGGCTGCGACAACGACCGGGTAGTGTAGGCAGGTCTTTCACTGGGTGATGGTGGCGCAAAGACTAGGGAAATCCACTACTAGGACCCACGCAGGGTCTCACCGGGCTCCGACTTCTGAAACAGGGCAACCTAGCGCCAGGTGAAGGTCATTGTGCTGCCCTTCTGGTTTCCGAATCTCTCAGTGCCCAAGTTTCGTATGTGACAAATACTACGATTCACCGCTCTTAATCACTGGATTCTCTTGGCTTTGGAACTTGGACGGGTGTACTGAAAACTCTGGGGCGCACCTTGGTTAGTATGCACCACGTACAGAAGTAAGGCAACTCCGCGTCTCTGTGGCGCAATCGGTTAGCGCGTTCGGCTGTTAACCGAAAGGTTGGTGGTTCAAGCCCACCCGGGGACGGGGACGCCATGTTGCTCTTTAGCAACTGCACATGAATAGGTGTGAAATATGCCACCATTCCCCTCTGGGTCTGTCGGCAACAAACCCACCACCTCTTCATTACAATCTTTGGTGGCATTTTAACCTTGCACCTCTGAAACAGAAATTCAGTCTACCTGAGGTAGCCATTTCTTCTTTATTCTGCCCTTTTTATATAGGCTTGGACAACTAAGGTGAAAGCTTGCTTCCATCGGCAACATGAGTTCGATATTAGTATCCCATCCCCAGTAGGGAGCCTGGTTTTGGTGACTGCTCTGTCAATAATGTTGCCACCAGTAGGATCATCAGTGTAATTATCCTCTTCATTTTTTTTTTTTAAAGCCTTTCTTCCTTAGCGTGTACTATCACTATGAGAGTCTAATAAGTGCAGTGCTTAGCCAAAGGGGCAGGAGTTTGACATCAGAAGGGGACATGACTCACGCATATTATTCCATTGCATATTCTGAACAGCTGAACTTCTAAGATAGTTTAAAGTCTTCCAGTAACAAATTGTTTTCTGTGGTGGCTTACTCAGGTTCACAGAACTCTGGCCCAATTGACCACTGTAATAACTTTCTGACAAGTCACCTATGCAAAGGAAGTGTGTTGGTCAGCTTAACATTGCTGTGACAAAATACCTGAGAAATCACCTTAGGAAAAATGTATTTGGCTCACAGTTCCAGACTTCAAATTCATAGTTGCTTGGCCCCATCATTGTTGGCTTGTGGTGAGGGAGAACATCACAGAGGGGAGCACATGACAAAGCATAACTATTCATCCCAAAGGTGCTGGGAAGCAGAAAGAATGAGAGAGTACTAAGAAGGAATCAGAGACAAAACATACCCTTCCAGGGCATGCGTCTGTGACTTATTCCCTCTACGCAGCCTTACCTCTTAGTTTCCACCACCTCCCAATAGTCCATTTAATTCTGAACCTATCAGTGGATTAATCAGAGCCTTCATGATTCAATCACTTAAAACTCCCACCTCCGGGCTGAGGTTGTGGCTCAGTGGTAGAGCACTTGCCTTGCATGTGTGAGGCTCTGGCTTGATTCTCAGCATCACATATAAATAAGCGAATAACATAAAGGTCCATCAACAACTAAAGAAAATTTTAAAAATCATAAGCTCTGTTACATATATTAAAAAAAAAAGACCCATCTCTGAACATTGCTGCACTGGGTACCAAGAGTTTAATGAACTTTTGGGGATATTCCAGATCCCAGTTACAACAAGAAGGAATATCTTGATGCTTCTAGACATGATTTTCCTCCTCACCTTTCCTCTTTTCTTTATGAATATTGGTTTGGGTATATGATAATGCCAGTGCTCCCTCCTATACAATGCTGAATTAACATCCAGATCCTGTTTCCATATTATTCTTTAACAGAAGTAGCGATGGCTGAAAAATTAGCCCATTCATTATATATCATTGGAGCCAACAGAATCCTGCACCCAGCAGATATCTTACAGCTGCTGAATGACTTTCCTCAGTTCTCCACAACAGTTGAGTTCTCTGAGTTTTACATATTAGGTGTGGTTAATGAACAAGTATTTTTTTCTCTTTCTTCTCTTGGCATCAAATGATTAATCCATATTACAACTCTCATAATCTAGTCATTTCACTTCCTGCTCACAGAAGAGCTTAGGGGAGATACCCCATTTCCAGACCACAACAGAACTTGAACTTGGACATCAGCTCTCCTGGATCACCAGCTGGCTGACTTCAGATATAGCACTTCCCAGTCTCCATAATCATGTGAGCCAATTCCTTTTAGTAAGTTTCTCTATGCATAATATTTGGACAATGTTGGGTTTATTCTCTGAAGAACCTAGACCAAATACAGAATTTGCAGCAGTTTTCTTCACCATACTATTGAAAAAGGCAAATAAAATAAATTCTGGACAGTTCTTAAGAAAAGAACAGTAAGGATCAGTGGACATTTTAACATTTCCTTTAAGGAAAGGTTCAATAACTGTTTTTATTCAAAATACTTTCAATAAAATAAACAGGAAAATATGTTTCCCTTAGTGTTTTTTAAACAAAGTTCAAATCAAACAAAGAGAAATATATTTTATTTGGTAAATGCATTTTAAAAGTAATTCATATACAATTTTAACAACTCATACAGAGAGATCCCTTGTAGCTTTTACACAGTTTCCTCCAATTGTAACTTCATAGGAGTAGTTGCAAAACGATGTGGCAGGAGGTAGATATTGCTTATACTATAGTGACAGGACATAGACATTGATAGACAACATTTTTATCACCCCATTTTATCCATCACATTTTGATGGCTCCATCTCTTCAGGATTGCCTCTCCTTTCCTCTTTAACCCCTGGCTACAAAAAACAGTTTCCATTCCTATCATTTATTCATCTAAACAACGTAATGCATATGGAATCCTACATATGGCCATTGGAATTACTGTTCTTCCCTCAGTGAATTTCTCCGGAGAGTCATTCCAGTTGCTGTATCAACAGATTGTTCTTTTCATATTTCAACAGCTGCATACTTTTCCACGCTACGGATAAACCACCATTTGTCTACCCATTCACACAAGGAGGGTTAACCACATTTTTCTCTTTTTTGGGATATTAGAAATAAAGTTGCTATAAACTGTAGTACATATATATATATATTCATGTGAACACGAGTGCTTATCTCTCTATGATAAATACTGGAATGCAATTCCTAGGTCCTATGGCAGATGCATGTTTACCTTTAAAAACATACCACAGAAATACTTCCTAGAGTGGCGGTAACATTTAACATTCACACCAGAAATGTAGGAGTGCTCCAGGCTTCCTTGCATGCTCCCCGGCACTTGATGTTGTCATGATTTTATTGAGGACATCCTGATAGGTGTGTACTGAGAGCTCATTGTGACTTTAATTATCATTTCCCTAGTGGCTGATGATGTTAGGCCTTTGACCTGTGAATCTGGGTTTGAGAGAGGGCATAATTCAGCCCACAACACTATGCATTCTGCTGTTGCAGAGGGTTCTAAAACTGTCAATTAAGTCCTGTTGATTAATAGTGCTGTTAGGCCCTTCTATATCCCTGCTGATTATGACTAGTTGTTCTATATATTGTTGAACACACTGAAGTCTCCAAGTGTAATTGTGAAATTATACAATGCTGAATTAACATCCAGATCATTTCCATATTATTCTTAAACAGAAGTAGTGATGGCTGAAAAATTAGCCCATTCATTATATATCATTGGAGCCAACAGAATCCTGCACCCAGCAGATATCTTACAGTTGTTTCTGTTCCATCAGTTTTTGTTGAATATGCACACAAGTCTTCTGTTGGGGTTTTGTTGGATCAACCCTTTTATCATTGTGTAATGTCCCTGTGGGTCTCTGGCTAGTGTCTTTGCTCTAAACTTCCCCTCATCTGATGTTAATGCAGCCAGTTCTGCTTTCCTTTGCTTCATATCTGCATGGTATATCTCTGTCCATCCATTCTTTCCCACCTACCTGTATCATTCTATTTGACTTTGGTTTCTTTGTAACCAGCGTATTTTTGCGTCATACCTCTTAATGCATTCCTCTAATCTGTCTTAGAACGGATGTATTCAGACCATTTACATTTAATGCACGTTTTGAAATGAGAGGGCTTATGTCTACCATTTCTTCACTTTCTGTTTGTAATGTTTCATTTGTTTTCTGGGGCTGTTTTCTTTTTCTTGCTGACCTGTGGGGTTGAAATACATTTTAAAATTGCACACTGCTGTATCTATAGTGTTTTCGATAAGATTGGTTTATATAGCTATTTTGGTTTCTGTCTCTATTTTAACACAGTACATTGGTGTTATTATTTTACCAGTTCAAGCGAACCACAGAAAACTTTCTTGCCTTTTATATCTCTTTACCCTCCCTGTTTATAATGTCACTATTTTAAGCATTTCCTTTATATAATTGTGGAACCATGCCAAACAGCAAATGAGTTTTCTTAAACCATCAAACATAATTTAGAGAACTCAAGAGTAGGAAATATTATTTTGATTATTCTTCCCCATTCTTTCTGATGTCTCAAATTTCCTTCTGTTATTTCCTTTCTGTTTAGAGAGATCCTAGTGGCCATTCTTTTATGCTAGAACTGTAGGTAAGAGATTCCCTTAGTTTTCCTGAATCTGAGATTCTTTTGGTTTTAATTGCTGATCAGATGCTTGTTGCTGTGTAGGAGCATGGCTTGAACCTTGTTTTCCATCAGCACTTGGAACGTTGTGCCACTTACTTCTGTCTCCATGTTTGCTGATGAGAAGTCCACTGTCACCTGAATTATTTTGACCCTGATGGTAATTTGTTATCCTTCTGGTTTTCTTTGTAGGTAGTTTCTTTGTCCTTAATTTTTAAAAGGTGAATTGTCATGGATCTTGTCACCAAGTACTTTGAGCTTCTTTATTCCATTTGGTGTTTGTGCAACATTTCAAACCTGTAGGTTTCTGTGTCTTGCCAAATTGGTCATTTGCTTACTTGGCTATCGTGTCAGCCTTGTCCTTTTCGTTCTTCCACACTCTGGTAACATGAACGTTAGACCTTTCTATGTTCTTTCACAGGTCCTTGAGACTGTGCAATATTTTCTTCCAATCTATTTTTCTGATTTTAGATTATATAATTTCCCTTTTTTACCTCGTTGTTTACTGATAGTTTTTCCTTTTGAATTATGCCCTCTGTGCTAAACTTGAGATTCTTCACTGGGTTTTTACCTTTGCTACAGTATTTTTCACTTATCAATGTCCTCCTTTCTATCTTGCATTCCTTAGCTAAGGTACCAGGGATTGACAGAGGGGCACTTAGCCAATAAGCCACATCTCCTGTCATTTTTTATACTTTATTTTGAAACAGGGTCACAGTAAGTTGCTTAGGGACTTGCTAAGTTGCTGAGGCTGCCTTTGAACCTCCTGCCTCAGCCTTCCCAGCCACTGGGATTGTAGGCGCATGCCGCTGTATACTGGCTCAGCCAGTATCTCTAATCTTTTAATTTGAAATACTCCTGGAACCCCGCAGAAACCAATTCCAAGATTCTGTGCTTCCAAGCAGTGTTCTCAAGGACCGATTTGAGCCTGATGCAGTGGCACACGTGGAGCCTGAGGCAGGAGGAGACAGCCTTGACAACTTGGTGAGACCCTGTCTCAAAATAAAAAATATAAATGGCTGTGGATGTAGCTCAGTAGCAGAGCACACTTGAGTACAATTCCCAGTACTGAAAACACAACAATCAGTTTTATTCCATATACTGCAGTAGGGGAGAAAGTCTTCAGCTTGGAACCGAGTTCAACACCAAATACCCCATGAACTGCTGAGATTTTTAGCCAAGAGGCAGCATGAGGGAGTGAGCAGGTAGGAAATTACCAACAGGAACTTGATTAGATGTCAAGGGTGGAGAACTCTTGCTAAACTGGTTTAGCAGGTTTCTTTGCTAAAACTAGAAGAGGACTCCGAGGAAACTGACTGAAGTTTGGCCAGGAGGGAGTCTTTGTCAATTCTACATTGAAGGTTCTATGAATAAATGCTGACCAACTAAATAAGATGAGCAGCTGGGCACAGCGGCACACACCTATAATCCCAGGGACTCGTGAAGATGAGGCAGGAGGATTGCAAGTTAGAGGCTAGCCTCAGGAACTTAGACTCTGTCTCAAAATAAAAAACAAAAATGACTCTGGGTGCAGCTAAGTGGTAGAGCACCCGTGGGTTCAATCCCAGGGGAAAAAAGAGCAAAGGCTATTTATTCTCAGCTTGCAGTAGCAAAGGAGTCAGTCAGATCACTGCATTTTGGCAGAGAGTTGAAAGCAGACAGAGCGGCAGGAAGGCTATATGGGGAAGAGGCTTCAGGTGTGCCCTGGTTAGAGGCTGTGGGCATGGAAGCTGTACGCAGGCTAACTAGATGTGGTGCATCTTTTGTGATTGCTTAAAGAGATTTGAACTGATCTGATTGGTCCTAAGTTGGAAGCAGATACAAAAATTAGGCAAATAGCTTGGGTGCTCCCCACACACTGTTTTGTGTGTGTCTTTCCTTTTTTTTTTTGAGGTTTGTTTGGTTTGTTAATCTGTTCTTCTACCAGGACACAGCGATTTGTCCCCTTTTGCCCTTTCAATCCTGTTTGCCAAGTAAGGACGTCTAGATGGTGTCATCTATGGGGAAAGGGCCTTTACCACATACCAAATCTGCCTGTGACTTGATTCTCAACTGCTCAGCCTCCAGAACTGTGAAAAGAAATTTCTGATGTTTATAAATTAACTCCGTCTCTGGTATTCTGTAGGATAGCAGCATTAGTCAATTTTCCGTTCCTATGGCAAGATAACCTGAAATAAATCAACTTAAAGTAGGAGAGGTTTATTGTGGCTCCCGATTTCAGAACTCCTAGTCCATGGCTGGCCCGGTCACTTTTAAGTCTGTGGTGAGGCAGAAAAGCATGGCAGCAGGATCTTGTGACAGAAGCAGCTGCTCACTTCAGGGCAGTAGGGAAGTGGGGAAAGCTCACTTTGACAACAAAGCTCCTCCCTCCAAACTCACTGGACTATGAATCCATAAATAGATTAATCCATTCATGAAGTCAGAGACCTCATGATCCACTCACCTCCCAAAGACCCACCTCTGAACACTGCTGCACTTGGGACTAAACATTCAACACACGAGCTTTGGGAGGAACAAAGATCCAAAACATGAGAAGCAGCGTAAATGGACAAAGACAGCAGTCTTATCTGAAAAACCCATCTCAAAACATTCGGGGTTCCTGAAGGTAAAGGTAAAAGGACAACTGATATATTTTTTTTTTTGTTTTTAAGTCACAAAGAGACTTAAAAAGAGGATTTTATAAAGATAGCAACTGAAAAGACAAGTCGAGGCACATGGAGTATCAGAACAGAGTTTACACTATTTTTTGACCCCGATTCTATTTTGTTTCGTCAGCCCAGGAAAACACATCCACTCAGGCCTAGAGGCAATAGGACCGCCCTACTCTTTTCAGATTATTCTGAAGACCAATATGAGGAGCCAACATGAAGAATTCACCAGGGGTCAATGAATTGTAGTCGCCTAAAATGAACTCTCCCCAAAACCGGTCCTGGGTGCTGGACGCCGAACCCAGGGCGTCAAATGCCAAGCAAGTGGCACTCTACCACTGAGCTACATCCTTAACTAAAGCTTCTCTGATACTCCTCCCAACTCTGGTTTCCTTCTGGACCTCCCAGTTCAATTGTGTATGGTCAGTCCAGTTTTGGAAGAATCCTTCTGAGTCAGTTTGGCCCGAATTCCCAACACACGCTCCCTCTCTAAAAGGGTTGGGTTGGTTCCTCATCCTCCGCCGCCCATTAGGTAATGTCTGATGCCTGGTTTGTCTTTAACAAGAATCCCAACAGGTAAGGCTGGGGGTGCAGCTGGGTGGCAGAGCCCAAATGGCTAAAAGGGTCCTCACCCAGTCACAGATTAAGAACCCGGCAGTTCTAGGAGATCAGGCTCAGGCTCCGCCCACCGGCCGAACACCGGGTGGGGCAGGAGGGAACAAGGCAGAGGAATACATCACCTCCAGCACCCGCTGCCAGGGCGCTGGTAGGTCGCGGTGACGGCGCAGAAGGGGGAGCTAACGAGAGACTGGGCGTGCGCCCTAGGGCAGGGCGTCGCTTGTGACGTCACAGGTAGAGCGTGGCGTATGTAGATGAGACAGCGCAGGGGCTGCGGTTTGGGCACCTGCTGCTTAAACTCGGCTGATTTCCCCGTGCTGTGGGAGCGAGTGAAGCGCTGTTGCGCGAGCCGGGGTGTAACCGCTGTGTGTAAGGGCTGAGAGGGCCCGGGAGTGGGCGAGTTAGTGACCGTGTGTGTACAGTGCAGGGCGTATGCGGCTGTGGTGCGAGGGAGAGCGAAGCGCTCATACTTACCTGGCAGGGGAAACACCATGATCACGAAGGTGGTTTTCCCAGGGCGAGGCTCATCCATTGCACTCCGGCTGCGCTGACCCCTGCGATTTCCTCAAATGCGGGAAACTCGACTGCATAATTTGTGGTAGTGGGGACTGCGTTCGCGCTTTCCCCTGCGGCTTGTTAAGTACCAAGAGAAGACTTTACGGAATTTTCCTTTGTCCGTCGTGGGGTCTCCTTGGTTGATGTGGCCAGCATGTGTAGGCTTGTGGTTTTTCCGTGTATCTTGCTTTGTCGTAGTTTCTGTATTCTTTTAGAACAGTTTTCTTCTTTTTCAACGTACGTTGTTTCGGCGGTATGTATGATCGCGGTTACTTATTAAAGTTTACATCTTGCGCTGTTGAGGAAGCGTGTTTGTTTACCCACGAACGTGACTGTTTGACCAAAATTGGATGTGACCCTACGTGCTTGTAATTTTTACTTCGACGCTTCTACAGCAAACCGGCGGCGTGGAACCCAGGTAAAACAACTTGTCTTCTCACAACCACTTGCGGATCCGTTCAACCTTAATGAGAAAGGAACTGTAGGAGGTGCTTCTTCCTCACCGACCAAAACCCAGCCCTTGGGTCATGAAGGAACCCAAGGAAAGAACCTCAGGTCTACAAGATGCTGCAGTTGCTTGCTGCTAATCCTCCATGGCATGCCCCGTCCTGCTGTTCCCAGGGAAGGAGGGTAGGCTGTTCGCAGAAGCCTGCAGTTGTGCGCTGGGCTGCACTCTGTAGCGTGTTATTCGTGTGATTCTTATACTGAGCTGATACATCTGTCTGTAGAGACTTCAAAGCCGCGTCTTTACGCAAGTCTCCGCTTTTTCACCACTGGTTTCGCAGGAACATTCTGAAGACTCATTGTACTGGAGGTCCATTGCTCATTAAACTCTTTGAGCGAGGTAGAATCCATTTTCCAGAAATCTTCCTCCTCGCCCCCCTCCCCCTCCTCCTCCCCCTCCTTCTCCTTCCCCTTCCCCCTCCTTCTCCTTCCCCTTCCCCCTTCCTCCTCCTCCCCCTCCTATCAATACTGGTTCTACTTGTAGGGATAACAGGCCTGCCTTGTGTAGGAACAGCTCCGCCCTGGATGTCCTGCGATCTTGCTCATATTTGCAGAGACCACCCAGGTCACAATCCTATGCTGTCCCCACAGGAGTATACAATAGGAACGCTTGCACGAGGCAAGGACCATGTTCATCTTCTGGGGTTTCCACTAGGGCCGTTCTCCTACCGACCTCCTTCCATTTAGGTAGCTCACCTTTCCTCAAACTTCATTGCTTAAGTGATTGCTGCCTTGCTTGATGTCTTACTGTCACATTATATCTCCAACGACTTTAGACATCACTCTAACCCATCCTTTCCACCCTCTTCACGTTTATGGTTCCATTTCCTTCTCACCCCCAGCCCTTTCCTCATGACCTTGCTTATCACCTTCATTGTCAGAAAAGAGTACTGTTGTCTCAGCCTCCATGCATCAGCAGCCTGTCAAATTAGAGAAGCTCCTGAATACCCCCTCTCCTCAAATGGCAGTACGAATTGTAAATAGTTATTCTTTTTCACTGTCAGAAGTCATTTGTTTTGCCTAGTGTTGGGTTGCATGCCTGTAATAATCCCTGTAAGCTCCGAGGCTGAAGCAGGAGGATGGAAAGTTCAAGGTAGGGTCTACAAGGTCCTAGGTAACTTAATTGGACCGTGTCTCAACATAATAAAAAGGACTGGGGATGTGGCTCAGGGGTTAAGTGCTCCTGGCTTCAATCCCAGTTTTTGTTTTTGTTTTTTTTCAATTGTTTTCCCCCAACTCAAAACGCCTGAGGGTTGAGCTACAGTTCAGAAGACAATCCCAAATCCAGTGTTGGTGATTGCCAACATTTTGCAAACCTCTCCCAGGGTGAGGACCTGATCTTCACTTCTCTGATCCCTAATGTCCTAGTAAATTAAAGCTACCTAGGCTGAGGCTGGGGTGGTGGCTCAGTGGTACCGTGCTTGCTTAGCACATATGAGGCACTGGGTTCGATCCACAGCACCACATAAAAATAAATTTTAAAAAGGCGTTGTGACCATATACAACTAAAAAATTTAACAAAACGAAGAAACAAAAACCTACCTAGCCTAATGGTAAAGGCAGGACCACCTCAGGAAGGACTATAGCTTTCCCCTTCCCCCCATGTCCACCTCAGGGACTGAACTCAAAAGTCTGCAAAGTCCCAGCAGGTTTGAGATCCTGGCAGAGCAGGGAGCAGTACAGACATCGGCAGTCACCTAGAAGCTCAGCAAGTATTCAGGACATCACCAGTAGAAGCCATGGTCCTACAGACTGATCTAGTTTGAGGGACAGCCATCTCCTCCCCAGCAGCAGGAGGTTTCCTTGCTCAAATACAAGACACATGAATCGTCAACTTTCAGCACCATACAGAGGAGAATACTTGGGGTTATTGGAGTGTCCAAGAAATTTCCTTGTTCTCATGGCTGTTATCACTACTTTATGCTCCAAATTCCTGAGGGAGAAGTTTCTGACCAAAAGCAGCCTTCCAGTACAGCAGCTAGGAACTGCTTGGGTTTCCAGGCCTATCCGAAAAAGTGATGTAACTACAAAGGCATTACGTTCGTCTGTCTTTGGGAAGGACTCCCTTCCAGTTCTGGAGCCACCTGTTGCCTTCTATTTGACTTTGGGCCAGCTCTTTCAGTTTGCTTGTTCTCAGTTTTGCAAGTCATTTGTGTGTGTGTGTGTGTGGGGGGGGAGAATATTAAGTACCTCATGGGTTGTTGCATAAATCAAATGAGATAATCTGGTAATTCACCTAATATGTATGTAGTCTACAATAAAAATAACCTGAAAGGAAACAATATCAAAGATAAATTTTTCATCTTAATTATGAAATATAAAGGAAAGTGCTTTGGGCTTTCACAATATTTAAATGAATTTGTACTTATGAATGAAATATCCATTCACAAAGTAAGTTAGTGTTGATGAATAACAAATTTAAAACAATTTATACAACATATACACACAAAAATGATTTATTCTTAATACCTTTTACTGTGATGCTCCCCAAACTGGAAGCAATTCAGATGTCCATCAAGAAGTAAATGGAGGACCTGGGGTTGTGGTTCAGTGATAAAGCACTTGCCTAGTGTGTGTGAAGCACAGGGTTCGACTCTCAGCACCACATATAAATAGTAAAATAAGGGCCCATCAACATCTACAAAAATATTTTTAAAGAAATGAATGGATACAGAATGATGCATTCATCTGTTGGAAAAGTACCATGCAATAAAAGAGAGTAGTGAAACATTGAACAATATGGATCCCAGAAACTCATGAACAGAGTATATTCAGTGTGGTTCCATTGAAAAAAATTTCTAGAACAGGCAAAAGTAAATTATATGGGCTGGGGAGATAGCTCAGTTGGTAGAGTGCTGGCCTTGCAAGCACAAGGCCCTGGGTTCAATCCCCACCACTGCAAGGAAAAAAAAAAAAAAATATATATATATATATATATATACCCAAACAAACAAACAAAACCCCTAAATTATAGTGATAGTATTTTGGGTGAAACAGTGCACACAAATAGGACATGATAAAAACTGTAAGTTGGGGTCTGGAACGTCCTCAAAGGCTCCTTGAAGGCTTGCCACTACCCGCCCACCCAGTGCAGTCATATTTAGAGGTGAAACAATTTTGTGGAAGTGATTGGATTATGAGAGCTCTAACTTCAGTGGATTATTCCATTGATGGATTCTTAATTTAATGGCATCATTGGGAGGTGCTGGAACCTGTAGCAGGTGGCATCTAGTAGAAGGGAGTGAGTCCATGATGACATGCCCTTGGGGATTATATCTTGTCCCTGACCCTTTCCTGCTTCCTGTTTGTCAGAGGGTGAACAACTTTCCTCTACCTCACCTTTCTGCAGTAATTTTTCTGCCTTCTACAGATCTTTAAAAAAAAAAAAAAATTAGCCTGCTGACCATGGACTGAAAACTGACACCATTAGGCTATATTAATATTTCCTCCTCTGTGTTGATTTCCTCAGTTATTTTGTCACAGAGACAGAAAGCTACCTAACACGCTGATTTTGTTTAAGTCCCATCAGTGGAACTTCTCAGAGGCAGGGGGCCATTCTAAGGAGAGTGCAGTACTCCTCTCTTATCAGCAAGTGATCTCCTGCTCCCAGGAGTGTCCCAGGAAAACCCTTCAACACATAGTAGGTTTGCCCCTCAAAGGCGCTATAGAGAATGAGCCATAGAAATCATTGTATCTTGGAATTTTCTCTCATTAAAAGGGGGATACACAGTCAAATTCCTGCTCCCAAACTGCCTCCACGACATTTTCATAGTTCCACACTGGAAGGCATTTTCGCATGGAGGGGACGGAAAACGTTCTTTCCTCACCCAACATCAGCTGAGACCACTCCAACGAAGAAACAGATTACCAGGAGAAAAGCATTCATGTTTGTTTAACTGGAGGCATTTTGTGGCATGGTGCCTTATAAGGAAATAACAGAAAGAAACTGTTGAGCCAGAGATATTTTTTTACATTAATCTTCATGAAGACTGGACAGCAATTAAGGAAGATGATACAATGAAAAAAGAATAATCTAAAGGTAATGATCAAGGAAATGTAGCAAGGCCCATTCCATTTATCTCTGAGTCCCTGCCTTCAGAGATAAGAAAGCTTCTTTCCTCTGGGTATAGGAAGGATCCCTCTCACATAAGGGTCTTGGAACCTGCTTCAAGGGAAAAAGGGGTAAGGGGGGTAACATTTCTACCTCTGTTTTCTCAAACGGCTTTAACTTAAATTATTCACTGTGCCAGTGTGTTACAGTTTGTGGTAGTGGTTTCCATCTCAGGCCCTGCAGACTGGACTCGAGGGAAAGTGGGGTTGATGTGTTACCTTTCCAACCGGTCCAAACCAAGGGAGCTCGCAAGACGCCTGTCTTTGTTTTCACACACTTGCAAACCAACTTAACCCACCTCCCTCCGACCCAGAAAGGAAAGTGCAAGAACACGTGCCAGGCAAGTGCTTTGCTGCATCCTGGGGAGCTGCGAACTCCAGAGACTGCGAACGGGGATGGGGTCTCCAGAGAGAAAACACGGTCACCCTAAAGCCCCATGAGGAGTCGGAAAGTGTGCGACATTTCCTTCTACTCTCGCCTCTGCTCTTTCTTGTTTTCCCTCATCACCAGCTGTTTTGTTCCGCCCCACACCTGTCTGTCTGTCTCTCGCGTCCTCCACTGTGAGCTCCCGCAAGACGGCGGTGCTGGGCAGGCCTCGGCCAAGCGCTCTAGCGTGCAAAATGTATCCTTTGCGCCTGGAGAACGTTCTACACAGTTCTGAGGATCCTTCAGCTCCTCGCCCGATGCTCTGGGCCAGAGAAGGAAAACACCTTCCCCGCTGCGGCGGCCGGAAAGCGTCTTCTCCCTGGAGCCGAGCCGGCTGCGCCAAGGGTCCAGAGGTCTCGGGCTCGCCTTCAGGCTGCAGGCTGATGTCCCCTTTGGCTCGGGGGCACCAGCCTGCGGACGGCGAGCGGGGTCCTCCGCCGGGGTGCCTCTCGCTGGAGGAGTCGGGCGATTCCGCTTTCTGCCCAGCTCCGACCAAGAGTGAGATTTCCGGGAGTCACTTCCACAGCGGCTGTCACTGCGGCCTTCGGTGTCCGCAGGGGAGAGGTCAGAGCCAGAAACTGTGAGTAAAATCTGAGTATAAAGAACCGATCAGTGACCACCCCGAATAAAATAAGTCGTCTGAATCAAATACGGGACTCGGAACAAAGGCTCCAGCCTCCACCCTCGAAGCGGGACGCACTCACCCACGACTGAGCTGACGCCACCGCAGTTTCTCCAATTGGCAAAGGACCCAAACGCTGGTGTGCTCACGAGGGTCGGACTGGGAGAAAGCCCGGGGCGGAGGATTTGGTGGCCGCCGCCTTTTCAGTGCAGGAGTCATTTGACCCAGAGGGTCACCGGAGGAATGGGCTGGTGCAGCGGCGAGGGTGTGCATATGTGTGGTGGTGGTGTGGGGGGTCCTTGTTGGGTCTCTTGGAGGCGAGTGGAGGACTTCCGATGCGGGAGAAGACGGGTCAGGGGGATATGCGAGGGCGATTGTCACTCGATGTGTCCCAATTTCCCTGTGGACGCGGGCTCGCTCAGAACACGGCCTCGGTAGCCTGAATCCTGCGGAGCCGACGACTAGGCTGCGCGGCACACTCCGCTGGGGACTAGGAGGGACGGCGGGGATCAAGCTGGGGATCTGGCGCAGGCGCTGCTCCGAGGAGGATTACTGCCCGCACAGAAATTTTCCTGCCCCTTAAACCAGAACCTGGAAGCAGAAACAAGATCCCAGTCAGGGGTGAAAGAAAAAGGAAAGGAAAGGAAAGGAAAGGTCCCACCGAGATTTGAACTCGGATCGCTGGATTCAGAGTCCAGAGTGCTCACCATTACACCATGGAACCCACGAAAGGAAGCTTCTCAATCATCTTCTAGGTGCCTAAGAACAACCAGCGTTCCTAGGGACCAAGGGCAAGGACTTTGATTTGCACTGCAGAAAAACGGGCTGAAATGCTCTTTAGGCTTAGGCGGAGGAAGAACCCATCCAGCCCCTATCATTCTCTGCCTCAGATGAACACTTTCCTATCGTGAGGTGAAATTTCTGCAGACCATACTCTTATTTTCCTTTTCTTGGCCTTTACACTTTTTCCTCCACACAGGGAGACCCCAGGAGTGTCGGGATGGAACTTAGGACTCCTGAGTTCCTTAGCTGCATGACCCATATCACACTCCACCTGGGCCTACCGGGAACAGGTAAAGGTGTGTCATCAAGGGAGGATCGGGGAGCAGGGGAACTCTCTCTTTCATATCCTTCTAGATATGTTTGTTTTGTTTTGGAGGGGGATAATTTTTTTTTTTTTTTACAATGAATGCATATTCATTGAATTAAAATAAAAACCAGTCAAACATGTTTAATATGTATATTTTTTTTCTTGGTCCTGGGGATTGAACCCAGGAGCTCTTAACCACTGAGCCCCATCCTTAGCCCTTTTAAGTTTTGGAGACATGGTCTCCCTAAGCTGCTTAGGACCTCACTAACTGACTGAGGCTGGATTGGTACCTGCCATCCTCTTGCCTTGGCCTCTGAGCCACTGGAACTACAGGCCTGGGCCAAGGCCCAGGGATGTTTACATTAATATTAGAACCAGAACATACTCACTTTCCTGTGACTCAGAATCCACCAAACATGGCAGGGCTCTGACACCTAGACACACGGTTTCCTGAGAGTTGGCCAAGCTGATTCCACTACAGTCTCTATCAGAACCCCGAAGTTGCACGGTTTTTAAAAATCTTCATATATCAAAGTATCCAAGAACACTCACTACTGGGTGTAGGGTATGTGTACCCAAGTTCTCTTACAGTTTGTACAGTATTTATGTGCACAAACTACTGCAATGTTAAATGGTTACAGTAAAAATCGAAGCGATATCTCAAAATAATAATGTGCATGCATTGCAGGAAAGTTCTCCAGGTGGCCTTAGTTTGTTAGAGATAAACCTGGGCACTTTAACATTTCAAAGAGTGGGAGGAGGGAAGTACAGGAAAGGTACTGGGGAATGAGACCAATTAAATTATGTGCATGTATGAATATGGCATAATGAATCCTAATTAGGTATAATTATAGTGCATCAATAGAGACCTTTTAAACAGCTTATTTGAACATTGAGTGATTCAAAAATGAGGTCTACAACAAGCAAGTTAGCGTTCTGCTGGAAAGGGCAAGAAAGGAAACTTGACAGCAGAATAAAGAAACCATATCGGATTGGTTACAGAGGAAGGTAGTTGGTTAGAGATTAGTTGGTGGTTTCTGGCTGGCAGGTCTCCAGTTCTGTTTCAACTTGTCACACTGGGCATTGGTTTGATTATGTAGGAAACCAAAGTTCTAGGCCTTCAGCCTAAGAGCATGTTGGTCAAACAACTTTTTGAAAACAATCGCTCCTTTTCCCCCACACTCTCATTTATGAGAGACTGACCAAAATTTGGACATAGGCACCACTCTTGGTCATCATTATGGCTGGTTTCTCTCTGTCCCAGTGAAGCATTCATAAATCACCATGTCAGACTCATTGAAGAAATAGTCCTTCTGTGGTTCATCTTGATTTTTCTTGCTCTGCTCACAATGAGACCTGCTGGTATACTGAGCAGCTTCCAAAACAACAGAAGCCTATTTTTTAAAGAAATTAAGAGACGGGTTGTCACTGTGTTGTCCAGTGTGGTCCCAAACCCCTGGGTTCAAGCAGTCCTCCTGCCTCACCCTCCAGAGGAGCTGGGACTGCAGGACTAAGGCATGGGTCACCCTGCCCAGCAAGAAACCCACTTCAATGTGAAAGCACACAGACAAATGACAAGTAAAAACATGGAAAGAGAGAAGACAACCTGTAAGATGGAAGAGGAGCTCTCTCCCTGAGACCTGGGAGGAGGCAGAGGGCAGGGACTCCAAATCTTCTGCCCAAGTGTCTGTTGTGATTCAACAGGATAGCCTTCCCACAGGCCTCCTCCACAGATCCATATCTTCTCCAGGCCCACCAGCAATGGTGTGGTCAGCAGCCCCAACCCCAACACTGGGCCAGCCCTTCAGGTCAATGTTCCATCCAGCGGAACCGGCGCAGAGAAAGGAGACACAACCAATCTTTAGTTGATCAGATTTATTGTGTCCTCCCTGTTTTTCTGCCTCCTTTGTTCTGTTATTCTCTCCCTTCTTCTACCCTCTCCCTCTCTCCTCCCCCAGGCTCCTAGCTTATCAGCCAATTATAGCAAAGCTTTCTCTCACACAGGAGAGCATGCAGAGGAATGTCAGCATAGCACTATATGAATCACAAGCTGTCCACGCGTGGCATGATATTAGATAGCCAATCCTAGAGCCTGGTGTCAACATGTCATAAGTCTCCAAGGAACTAGTAAGCAAGCAACCTTTATGGGTACTTCCTTATTTTGGTACCCAGTGCCCTTTGGCTCATAGCCAGGTGCCATCTTGTCCAAGACGGCCCTCAACAGGCTCCCCCTTTTTGTTATAAAAAGAAAAGGACAGCGACTGTGCCTGTCTTAGGTGCCAGAGTCAGACTTCATCCTTACCCGTCACTGGGAGTCAAAGAGCTGTTGGCATGCTTTGATCCCTGTCTTAGGTTGGTATAAAGTCCACCCTGTGCTTACCCGTCATTGACTACCAGTCCTGTAATTGGGAGAGCCAAATCTGAGGATCAGAGGCTTGGTCCATGGCCATAAGGGCTTGCCACACCACTAAGGCTTGCCGTCTTTGATGACTCCTTAGAGACAACAGATATCTGAGCAGCAATAATAACAGCAAGAACAACAATCCCATCATAGCAAAACTTCCCATCCATTGTTACCAAATTGTAACGCTGACTGTAAGAAACTAATGGCTTCTGGCATACCCGGGACCTTGACCTGAGTACTATTTACCACAAATACAGAATTTCTCAATAGGGTAGTCAAATTAGTAAACTCTTTAGTCCATGTCCCATTAAGCATGCTACCAAGCCGTTTGGACAGATTGGCAGCAGCAGTAATATTAGAATAGGGTATCAGGGTAACGCATAGTGCTTGGGCATGCACTAGACAGCCTGTCTGTGCGGTAACAGTCAACATGTCCACTTGTTCTTGTAGTAAGTCCACCATTTGGTTTAGAATCAGGATTCCCGTGGCGAGATGCACATTGATGTTTTCCTGGGCTGTCAATGCTTCGGCAGTGGCTTGTGACAGATTGTTGAGCACGTGAGCAGTAGGAATAGCAGTTCCTGGGGCAAGTCCAACAGCAGTGGCAGCAGCCGCAGCAGCCGCCGCAGCAACAGCGATGGCTATAATGGCTGAGATACCAAAATCTCTTTTTGCTTTCACGGGTAGGAAATTCCACTCACTATGCATTAAGGTCACTGGGACTGGAATGAATTTTGGAATCCTGGCAATCACAGCCAGAGGAAATAGTGAAGCATCCCAACAACTAGACACATAACACTCTTAACACATAACACATAACACAGTTAAGGATCTCAGTATCATTATCATTGTTATTAGTAACGTTAATATCAAACTTAGAACTCTTAGACAGAATGAACACAAACGGAGACGTGACACATACGGGAGTAGGGGGGAAAACCTGATAAAAGGAAGAGTAATTGGTCTCGCACCCTGTATAACTATAAACAGGTGTATTACTTCCCTTTATATAGGTTTGCTTTAGACTGTACCTTTAAAGAATGAGAGAGAGATTGCCTCCCTGTATTATGGCAGTTTCTGAGGTGGCTAACCAGAGGAAGCAAAGACTACCTCTTAACTTGAAGTTTAGACTAGTAATAAGTGGCTTTACAGTGGAACCAGCTGGTAGGTAAGGAATACCTAGAAGTTCTGTACTAGGAAATAATTGAAGGAAAACTTGTGTGCCATGAGTGATATATCCCCAAAAGTTTTAGGAAGAGCTAACAACAGCAGGTTTACCACCATCACCATCATTTTGTGTTTCGGTGCCATTTTCTTTCTTATGGATAGTTCTTACCAAGCGCTCCGGGACCCAGATAGGTTGTTGTTGGTCCTGAGGAAAAACACAAACAGATCCTCTCCCCAAAATTAATACTGGGTCAGGTCCTTTCCAGGACCCAGTCAAGATGTCTTTCCACATTGCTTGTGGATGGCCACCAGACTTTCCACTAAAATGTCTATCAGCCGCAGTGCAGTCCATAGCATCCAAAGTTAAAAAATTGAGGGTGAGTAAAGCAAGGTTAAGTCTGTTCTTGGGAGGGGCTAATGCCCCTATTCACCCTTTTTGTTTAGTTAAGTAGACTTTTAATGTTTGATTAGCCCTTTCCACGATAGCTTGTCCTTGTGGATTGTAGGGCAATCCTGTGGAATGATAGATATTAAACTTTGAGCAGAACTGTTGAAATGAAGAAGAAGTATACGCAGGCCCATTATCTGTTTTAACTGATTTTGGCCTTCCCATAGTAGCAAAGGCTTGAAGGCAATGACTGATTACATCTTTTGTCTTTTCCCCTGTATGGGCGGTAGCAAATATATATCCTGAGTAGGTATCTACAGTTACATGTACAAATCTTAAAGTACCAAATTCAGGGATATGGGTGACATCCATCTGCCATAGATGATTTGGAAGGAGTCTTCTAGGATTGACTCCAAAATGAGGAACAGATAAATGAGGCACACAGGCAGGACACTGTTTTACTATATTTCTGGCTTGTACTTTTGTGATGTTATATTTTATTTTGAGAATAGTAGTATTGACTTAAAAATCTTTATGGAAATTAATTGACTTTTGTACAATGTTAAACACATGAGTATCTCAAGTAGTTGAGTCTGCAGTAGAATTTCCTTGAGCTAAAGGCCCAGATAAGCCTGAATGTGCTCTGATATGGCCTATATATAAAGGTTCTTTGGGAGCCCACAGAAGAGTTTGTACTTGATAAAAGCATTGTTGTAAGGTAGATATAATTACTTCTAGTTCAGTTTTTTGAGCACACTTACGAGAAGTAATAATAGTCTGTACTTTATCAGAAACTACTGTAGCTGTGCCGGAGGAGGAGCCATCTGTAAAGGTTGTATTTGCTGCTGGGATAGGTTGAGCCTTAACAACCTGAGGGAAAATAACAGGATGTCTTTTGAAGAAGTTGACAATAGGTGAACTTGGCAAGTGATTATCAAATGTGGCCATGGTGGAACAATAGACAATTGCCCAATCTTCATTACTGTTAACTAGTATTTCAATCTGCTTTGCCGAGTACAGGACAATAACTGTCTGAGGATGAACTCCAAAAACTCGAAGGGCTGTCTTAAGTCCTAATGTAATTAGATTTGCTACCATCACAGGATATAGGGAAACAACATATTTGGGGGATACTGGCTAATGGATCCATATCAGGGGTCCAGTTTGCCACACCAGACCTGTAGGAGTATATTCAGAATCTAACACTATGAGGCTAAAAGGCAAGGATAGATCAACTCTATCACTATGAGCATTTTCTAAAGCTTGTTTTACTAACCTTAAGGCTTTTCTACCTTCAGGAGTTAAAATTCTGGGGGATGTAGGGTCTGAATCTCCTTGGAGAATATCAAACAGAGGCTTAAGTTGACCAGTGGTGATTCCCAAATTTGGTCTTACCCAATTTATATCACCTAATAATTTTTGGAAATCATTTAGAGTCTTAAGCTTTCCTGTGACTAATTGAATTTTTTTGTGGCCTAACATAGGTATCTAATATTTGATGTCTTAGAAAGGTAATAGGGCTGCGGGTTTGCACCTTTTCTGGGGCCACATGTAATCCCCATTTTTTTAGGGTTTTGATAATATCATCAAATACCCCTAACAAGGTCTCCTGTTCCTTATGAGCCAAAAGAATATCATCTATATAATGGAGACAATAAAGTCCTTTACAATTTTGTCTAATCTGTGATATAGCCTGGCCAACATATATTTGACACATAGTGGGACTATTTATTATTCCCTGGGGAAGGACCACCCATTGGTATCTAGTATTAGGCCCTTCATTATTCAAAGAGGGAATGGAAAAGGCAAATCGAGGGCTATCCTTGGGATGCACAGGAATGGAAAAGAAACAATCTTTTATGCCTATAGAGATGATATGATAATGTTTTGGAACAGCGGCTAATGAGGGGAGACCCAGTTGCACCGGGCCCATAATCTGCATACGGAATTTATGGCTCTCAGATCTTGCAAGAGTTGCCATTTCCCAGACTTCTTTTTTATGACAAAAATGGGTGTATTCCAAGGGGAAGTGGAAGGAATGATATGATTTTCCTTCAATTGTTGATTAACTATTTCCTGGGCCGCCTCTATTTTTTTCTTTAGAAAGGGGCCACTGGGGGACCCAAATAGGATTATTGGATTTCCATGTTATCTTTAATGGTTCAGTGGCCCCTCCAGAAAACCCAGCCCCTTAGTCCCTGTTTGTCCTTCGGCTTGAATGGGGCAGGTCATACCTTGTAGATTCTTGCCTAGTCCTTTTCCAGGGATATAACCTTGTCCCACCATGACTGGTAAAACGGTTGGGTTTAGACAGGAAATATTTTGTTCAACTGAGGAAGAAATGACAACATCCATCTGTGTTAAAATGTCTCTTCCCCAAAGAGTGACAGGTAGGTGAGCTAATACATAAGGTTGGAATGTCCCCCTTTTCCCATCAGGGTCCTCCCAAGATAACACAGCTGAACTTTGTAATGGGGTTTGGGCAAATCCAAGTACCCATAAGGTAGTACTGGATGCTGTAACAGGCCATGATTAGTTCCAGTCCTTCTGTCTTATAATAGAGATGTCAGCACCCGTGTCTATTAGACCCTCTATGGGAGTACCATTAACTTTCAATTTAAGCATGGGTCTATTTTTTGTTGATTGTGCCCAAAAGACACCCAATCCTGCGGATCCAAACCCGTTGTCTCCTCCAGTCCTTTGTGAACTGGGAAAGGCCCCATGATGGCTAGACAATATCAATATTTGTGCTATTTTATCTCCTGGAAAAACAACAGATACCCCTCGAGAGGAGGATAACATAATCTTTATTTCCCCAGTATAATCAGAATCAATGACTCCTGGAAATACTTGTAATCCTGACAGAGTTGTAGAACTCCACCCTAACAATAATCCTACTGTGCCCTCAGGGAGTGGTCCATGTATGCCCGTGGGGACCACTTGTACTCCCATCCTGGGGTTAGAACGAGTCCGGCGGAGGCACAGAGGTCCAATCTCCCGCTCCCTGATGTTCCTCGGGACAACGAGGAGATAGTCAGAAAGGATTGTGAGTGGGGATCTGGACTATGGGATTCTGAAAGGCCCCATATATTTGAGGGCCCCGGGTTGGGCCCCCCTGGCCGTTTTTTGACTGGGTAGGAAGAGGATTTCTCTCTATGTCAAATCTTGATGTACAAAATCTTGCCCAGTGCCTTCCTTTCCAGCACCGGGGACATAGACCTGGGACAGGTTGATTTGTCCCTTGCTGTTCTCTAGTCTTAGGTATTCCCCTGAGCTTTAATCCTGTGGGCCCTTCAGGGCAGTCTCTTCTGAAGTGCCCTTGTTGCCCACACTTAAAGCATATTATTCCTTTAGCTCTTGATTGCCCCTGATTTGGCCCATGAAGAGCAGCAGCTATTACTTGTCCTGTAATGACTGCATCATTGATATCCCTGCAGACCTTTATATATGTACTTAAATCTTTATTTTTCCATGGTCTTATAGCTTCTTTACACCATCTATTTGCTTGCTCATAAGCTAATTGTTTTATTAAGGGCATAGCTTGTTCTGAATCCCCAAATACTCTAGCAGCAGTTTGGACTAGTCTATCAACAAAATCTGCAAATGGTTCGTTACTTCCCTGAATCAACTTAGACAACTGCCCCTGTAAATCTCCTGACCCTTGAATTAACTTCCAGGCTTCAGTGGCAGCAGCAGCAATTTGTGCGTACACCCCAGGATCATAAATAATCTGCTGTCGAATACCTTCATAGTTTCCTTCTCCTGTTAGCATTTCTACATTTCTTTGGGGAAAGCCTGTGGCAGCATTACGTCGTGCCATTTCTAATGAGGCTTCCTGCCATGCAGTTTTCCACACTAGGTACTGCCCCCCTGATTGCACAGCTTTTCATAGCCTTTTCCAATCTTCCGGCACTAGATTTAGCCCCGATACTGATTCCAATATACTAATTGTAAATGGGGCCTGTGGACTGTAGGTAGCCACTGCCTCCTTAAAATATTTTACTGTTTTGAAATCCAGAGGTTGGTGGAATCTTTGTCTATTTTGCTCCTCTAGCACAGGGAAGAATTGTGAGACTGCTGAGGTTTCCTTAAGGGGGGTTTCTTCTCCCCACGGTGAAAAACCCATCTGATTTATAGCATGAGATTACTCCTCCCAAGGGTACTTTGGGGGATATAGGGGGCAGGCTGCTTGAGGGGGAGCGGCTGCCTCCAGGAAGGGATTGGTATTCCTTCCCGATATAACTGATGGGGGTGACCGTGTCCTTGATGCTCTTTCTAATTCCTCCCCAGTAAGCCCCTCCTCCTCTTCTTCCTCTTCAGGAGAAGTTACACTTAGTTGTTTCTTTATCTCTTCCAGACACATATTTCCTTTTTTTACTAAAGTTATTATTTTACCTTTTTTAGATGTTAGACATTCCTTAATGAGTTGCCACATGGGAAAAGTACCTCTAGGTAACGGGGATTGCTTTTCTGCTTTAATCAGATCCTCTTTATCATGTTCCCATTGTGGAATATTTAGGACTCCCTCTTCCAAAAACCAAGGACTAACCTTGGCCAGTGTAGTTACATGTGCTGTTACAGTAGATCGTTTTATGGCAGTTCCATTAGCCTTAAGTACATCTTGTATGATTCCTATCATTTGATTTCTAGACACTTGTGACCCCATCCTGGAGTTACGAGACCTCCCTTTACCGGGGTTATGCAGACTCCCTTCACCGGGGTTATGTGGCCTCCCTTTACCGGGGTTATACTGACTCCCTTTACCAGGGTTATGTGGCCTCCATTTACCGGGGTTATAGAGACTCCCTTTACCGGGGTTATGTGGCCTCCCTTTACCAGGGTTATCCTACAGTTTTCCTATAGCTTACCTAAAGTTACTTAGTTTTCCTGTAGCTTACCTTAAGTTACTTACGTGGGAGGACGCAGAAGGAGGAAGAAGCTCCCCGTCCGGGCCACCACTTGTTCCGTCCAGCGGAACCGGCTCGGAGAAAGGAGACACCACCAATCTTTAATTGACCAGATTTGTTGCGTCCTCCCTGTTTTTCTGCCTCCTTTGTTCTGCTACTCTCTCCCTTCTTCTACCCTCTCCCTCTCTCCTCCCCCAGGCTCCTAGCTTATCAGCCAATTATAACAAAGCTTTCTCTCACACAGGAGAGCACGCAGAGGAATGTCAGCATAGCACTATATGAATCACAAGCTGTCCACGCGTGGCATGATATTAGATAGCCAATCCTAGAGCCTGGTGTCAACACGTCATAAGTCTCCAAGGAACTAGTAAGCAAGCAACCTTTATGGGTACTTCCTTATTTTGGTACCCAGTGCCCTTTGGCTCATAGCCAGGTGCCATCTTGTCCAAGACGGCCCTCAACAGGTCAAGTCCCTAGCATGACTGGAGGCTGAGTATGTCCTGACCCTGAAGTACATCCTGTGAAGCGCCAGCCCCAAAGAGGAGCAGGAGAATCCCATCCTCCACAGGCCAGCCAGAATCCATCAACCCAAAGAGAGCAGGCAGTGTAATAATGTGATCAGTTAGCCTTTGGGTCCTGATGGGTCTCAAGACTTCAAAAAGATGGAGGGAGATGGAGAGATACACTGGGCCCATGCTAATTCAAAGAACTAGAGTAGCCATATTGGTTTCAGATAGAGAAAGAAAACTCGAGGGCAAGGAAAGCCATCAGGGGTGAAAAAGGATATTACTTAATGAGAAAGGAGTCAGTTCACCAGGAAGATATGGCAATTCTTAATCATCATGGCTCCAACTGGAGAGTGTCAGAATATGTCCGGCAAAACCTGAAAGAATTACCAAGGAGATAGAGACAAATGCACTCGTGTAGTTGGAGACTTCAGCCTCACTCAATCAGTAGTTGACAGAGTCAGCAAGTGGAAAATCGAAGAGGATGAGGTTGACCTGGAAGCACTGGATCCACCTGAGGTTTATAGATTACTTCATTCAACAAGGGAGAGACATATTCTTCTCTAACTCACTTCAAATAGTCACCACGATCCGCACATTTTGTTCCACAAAACACATTTCAAAAATGTAAAGCAATAGAAACCATACAAAGTATGCTCTCGGGCGGGCCCCAGTGGAACTCATCAAGAAATCTCGATCCTTCACTCTCTAATGGAGTTTATCGATCGTCTGTGATCCAGGAGCCATCTTGGCACTGCAGTTTGGCGGAGCCTACGGAAACTGAAACCCAGATTTATGAGATACTGGAGAACTTCAGGGACACTATACGTCTATAGGGAAGAAACTGTATTGCCTCACATGCCCACGGCTAGATGGGAAGACACATTAACAAAATTAAAAAAAAAGGGGGGGGGAGGGGTGGGAATAAAGCACTCCAAACAAACCAGGATGCACCAATTATAGACCCCACTGACAAACCAGTAGAAGAAATGTCAGGAGTTCAGAATTTACTTAGTAAAACTGCTTCATGACTTTAAGGAGGATATAAAGAGTGAAATTTAGAGCTGTTTCAGGAGAAGGAAGATAACTTAAATAAAGAGATGAAGATTTTGAAAAGAAATCTAGAAGAAATCTTTGAAACGAAGGAATCACTGAACCAAAATAAAAATTCAATGGAAAATAGCACCAACAGAAGAGCCACTCAGAAGACAGAACTTCAGGCAATGAAGACAAAATATATAATTTTGAAAATAAAGGTGACCACACAGAGGGGATAAAATTGCGTGACGTTCCCTCAACCAGACACAATGCCTGAACAGCAACTGCAAAGCCAACGGAGTGGAGTTAACTGTGACTACTTCTGGGCTGATAAGAAAGACACCCAAGGCAATGGTGATCGAACTGGGTTCGAGCTGCTGCTCCAAAAGCAACCAAAAGGCCAAGAAATGCAGAAAGAACTGTCTGGATTTCTTTCAGAGAGAGGATAAAGATTGAAGAAGAATGTGCAAAGAACTTGACTAAACTCTCTCAGAACTCCTTGGCTGCACAGGAGGAAGGCTCCCTGGGAGAAGCATGGGCTCAGGTGAAGAAGAGCCTGGCAGATGAAGCAGAAGTTCATCTCAAGTTCTCCGCCAAGCTTCACACCGAGGTAGAGAAGCCCCTAATGAACTTTCGTGAGAACTTTAAGAAAGACATGAAAAGGTGTGACCACCATATCGCTGACCTCTGCAAGCAAGTCGCCAGCCACTATGCATCGGTGGAGAAGGCCCAGAAAGCCCTCACAGAGTGGCAGAGAGACCTGGAGATGAAGACCCAGCAGCTGGAGATCAAGCTGAGCAACAAGACAGAGGAGGACATCAAGAAGGCCCGAAGGAAGTCCACACAGGCTGGTGATGACCTCATGTACTGTGCGGACCTCTACAACCAGGCCCAGTCTAAGTGGTTTGAAGAGATGGTGTCCACCACTTTGGAGCTGGAGTGGCTGGAAGTGGAGAGGGTGGAGATGATCCGGCAACATTTGTGCCAGTACACACAGCTGCGGCACGAGACGGACACATTCAACCAAAGCACAGTTGAGCCTGTGGACCAACTGCTTCTAAAAGTGGACCAGGCCAAAGTCAGAGAGCTGTGGGTCAGAGAGCACAAAACAGGCAACATTCGCCCTGTGGACATGGAGATCTAGACACGCCTGTGTGGCCCCTGGGGTCCTGCCCAGGAGAGGGGCTGCATGTCCCACAGAGAGGAGATGTTGGTTCCTGCTGGGTGAAGCTGCCCTCCCACCCACTCTCCTGTCCAGTGAGGAGAGAGGAGAGAGCTGGCGATTCCAGAAGGGTGATCTGGATGGCCCAGCTGGGGGATCCCAAATATTCCCAGACCAAGAAGACACACCTACAACCCTGCCCTGTCTCCAAGACTGAAACCCCCCAAACCTCATGCCATACTTCTTGCTCGAGAACAAACTGAGGCTGGAACTTTGTGATCCCTGCTGAGTTCCATAGGGGTGGCTGTCACACACTTGTGCCCTTGGGTGCCCCGAGGCCCATCCTCCAACTGGTCCCTTTATCTCACTAGCGCCTTTGGAAGATCAGGGGAGGGCCGCCTCCACCTCCAAGTCAATGTCAGGATCAGAATCATGGTTAGAAGGCGCCATCAGTTCAGCCTGCACCCAGAATCCTTTACAGCCCTATTTTTCTCATTGTATTCTGGGAGCCCAAATCTAGCTTTTCTTGGCCACTTTTCATCCCCGTGAGTCTTGGGAAGGCCTGTTTTCTGTCTTCCCATGCCAACCCTGCCTAGAGAGGTCAGGATGAAACTACCTCATTCGGGAAATTAGCCCCAAGTCGGGGCATTGAATCATGGTTCCTATCAGACCAGGCATTGTCTCTGAGTCTCTGGAAATCCCAATCCATCCATTCCTCAGCTGCTTTCTCAAGGCAGTCCCCACCCTGCCACCCCTGCCCAGTCTCACTAGAGGGAGCTTTCCAACGTTCTCAACCAGCAAGACCTCCTTCAGCTCTGTGCATGTCCAAAGGCTTTGAGGGATGGAAATACCAGCTCACCTCAGAAACCAGGTGGGGTGTGTCTGCCATGGTGTCCGGTCCAACACTGGGCCACCTTGACCACCACTCTCCCAGGCTGCCCACCAGGGGCTTAATGGGGTGGGTCAGTCCCACATGGGAGACAGGTTAGGGCAAGTCACTTGCTCATTCCCCATGTGGCTCCATCTGCTCATGCCCGATGGGGTTTGGACTGCCGTCCCTTGTATGGGCACTACAGACTCTCATGGCTATAGGAGTTCGAGGCCATCCAGGCGTGTCCAGCCACCTGGGCCTCCAGCTCCTCTGAACCTTCCAGAGTCCTATGCCAAGCCCTCACTTGCTGCCAGCATCTCCTTTTCCTCTGTCCATCTTCCCTGGAGAAGCCTGAGCCAAGTGTGATTCGGGAAGTTTTTCAACACTGCCAATGCGTTCAGCCTGTCACTTCCTTTCTCTACTACAGCAAACGTGATCACCATATTAACCTAGAGAATCAGCCTGAGGGGACTGGAAGAAAAAATTGACATCGTGAGCAAGGAACAAATTCTAGCCAGAAACCCATGCTCTGAGGGTCCATCTTTCTTCATCTTTCCATCAGTGGCTTTGGATTGACCCTTACATCTCCCACGGGGGCAGAATTCTATGAGCACAATTCACTGATCTTTCCCTCAGTTTTACATGCTAATAGTGGATAACATTAATCTTGAATCTCTTGGCATCTCTTCCATTAAATTGGAATTGCTTTCTCATAGTTTATATTAGAAAGATGTCCAATATACTAAAGCAAACCAGATCTTGTCACTTTTCTTACTGAAACATCCTAAGCACAAAAGCCAATGTGAAGGGTGGAATCTGGTGGGATCTGTCCTCCAATGGAGGAAGAACAACCCCTTTCAGATTGGGCTTGGACCATGACACCAGCTACCAATTTTAGGATATAGTTCTTGGCTTCTTTCTCTAAAAATGGGTGCTAGTGGTCATTGCTTTGTGGCCTAGTAATCTATACATGGTTTTCAAATATCAAATCCAATAGCCATGTAATTAACAGATATTTTGAGTAAAAACAAACAACAACAACAACAACAAAAAGAAATCTCAAAGAGAAAGGCAGCTGGAAAGCCCCAAATTTGGAAGTTAAATAACACACTTAAGTACAATAGAGGCATAAAAATAACATCTCAAGGGATACTAAATATTTGCAATCCATAATGATGGAAATACAGTTTATGACAGTATGTCAGCAGAGTCCGGAACTGTAGCACTCCTCTGTAATCCCAGTCACTTGAGGGGCTGAGGCAGGAGGGTTACAAAGTAATCAAATTAGGGAGAAACTTTCTCAACATAAAAACAAAAAAATATCTCATAGCTCAGTGGGATGTAGCTCAGGGGTAAAGTGCCTCCACTTCAATCTCCAGTGACACGAAGTAAGTAAATAAATAAATGTATATACAAATAGGTAACAATAGAATGAAACAAGCGATTAGAGGCAGGTTCAGAGCAATGAATGCACATGTCAACAATAAAACAATCTAAAATTCTAATCTGAGCTTCCTTCAAGAATTCTCAAAAGAAGAGCAGGTGTAATCCCAGATAAGCCAACAAGAAGAAACAAAAAGTATATCAGAATTCATGAAATGGAAAACAGAAGAAGAGGAGAGGAGACCAATGAGACCAAAAGCTAGTTCCCTGGAAGGATCAAGAAAAATCGACAACTTCTAATGGAATAGCAAAGCAATGAGAAGACACAAATTACCAATATCAAGAAGAAAGAAGCTGGAGGCGGTGGCTGATGCATGTAATCCCAGTGGCTCAGGAGGCTGAGGAAGGAAGATGGAAGGTTCAAAGTCAGCCTCAGCAACAGCAAGGTACTAAACAACTCAGTGAGACCCTGTCTCTAAATAAAATACAAAAAAGCGCTGGGGATGTGGCTCGGTGGTTAAGTGCCCCTGAGTTCAATCCCTGGTAGCCACCCCCCCCCCCCCCCCAAAAAAAAAAAAAAAAAAAAAAGGCAAACTACTGATCTCATAGGCCTTGACAGGATTGTAGAGGCCCACTAAAAACAACTCTCTGCTCATCGTGTTGGCAACTTAGATGACACAATCTACCAAAACTCACAGGAGACGGAGACAATCTGTGTAAGTCTTTCCGTATTAAAGAAACTGAATCCAGTTTCCAACCCAGAGGAACAACTGCTTAACCGTCTTATGAGGCAACTTTCAGTTCAGTACCAAAACCGGACAAACGATCCCGGGTGTTGAACTAGTCTGGGCTGCAGACCACCTCCTCAAAAGCAACCGTGGAGGAATTAATTACACAAACAAGAAGGAAACAGGGCTTGCAGGAGTTACAGGACGAGGAGAAGGAGGGGGAGCAGAGCTTCCCTAGAGACCTAAGGCTACTTTGAACTGAGGTGTGTGCAAGGCTGACGTTCATAGGCGAGAGAGAGAGAACACGAAGGAGAGAAGCATTTTCAATTGTGTTCTCTCTGGCCTCACACTCCGGGGCTCTTCCAGAGACCCTTTCAAGAGAGAAAATGAGGGGTGGCACTTAGGCAATGCGCTAGTGTGGGCAGCAGCAGTTTGCTGTCTGGGACGCATATAAGCTTTGTGGAGGCAAAGAGTGGGTGAAAACAGGCGGGGACAAAACAGATGACTCCGGGTTTTCCTCGCCCCGAGCCTCCTCTCCAGACACCCACCGCTGATGGTCGTCGGGGCTTCCTCCGAATGCTGCTGAACCCCAAGTGTTAAAAACGCTGCCCTGATGGAAGTGTGCCTGTTGGAGGGCAAAACCTCGAGGGGTGGTAAAAAGGGCGTCCCTGTATGGGCTGCTGTCCACTTGGGGCCCATCCTGAACTGTCCCCAGACCACTGTAGACTGAACTTGATCAGGACCACCGAGGACTTAGGGCGCTGGTCAGGGGGCCTCGGCACCAGCGTCGCCTCCCCGGGATCCCAAGCCTCCCAGCACTGCGCGCGCACTCCGCCCCACAGCTCTCCCCTTTCGGGAATTTCCTTTCCTGATCCCCTTCGGTAGTGAGAATTCGCCCAGTGATCTGTCCAAATGCAGGAAGCGAATCAGTGCACACAGGGGTCTGGGTTTCCAGGATGGGCCAAGAACCAAGAAAAGAGGGGTATCGCCAGTTTGAAGACCCAAAGAGGGAAGGGAGCTGAGGACCCGTGCAACTTGACAGTTCAAAGCCGGCTGTGCCTGAAGAGATTGCTTAAGGTCGGGGCAGTTGGGAAATAACCCTGGGGTTATTATTCTCTCTGTGGCCTTTAGGGACTGGAGTTGCTGGAGAGCAGACGATGAAGGGCGAAAGCAGGGCTCACAGCAGCATTAAGAAAAGGCGTGCATTGGCCGGGAATCGAACCCGGGTCTCCCGCGTGGGAGGCGAGAATTCTACCATTGAACCACCAATGCCCTCTCTGTGTCTGCTTTCTTCAGCTCCCATGACGCCTAACGTGATACCGTACATTAGCCTAAATCTGAAGCGGGCTCTGGACAATTAGGTGGCGAACCTCTGTAGGAAAACATCAGAAATTCACCCGTTTTCGGACTCTGGTCTTTTATCTGGAGCGAAACCTATGGAAAGTTCATTTCCTCACTTGTTAACGTGCACCCACTGTGCTGCCATCGCCGGAGTCTGATAGGGGGCAGACAGAAGCGAGGGGTGGGAACACAACGTTAAGGGAGTAGCGATACACAAAGGGTCCGCTGTGCTGACTCGCATACGTTTTCTCTTCCAAGAAGCAATTTACCTGCAGCCCTGCCTGACTTAAGTGGACAGGATATGTCCAATTTCTCAGCAAACTATCTGCTATCTACAGGAGAAATGCAGGCCTGAAATAATGTCCATAAGAGCAGCACAAATTACCCCGAAGGGGAAGACTTTTGGGACCCTTTCCACAGATCAGTTCCCGGAACTCAGGGAGATAAGAATAATTCCCTCTGGCCTTAAAATCTGTAAAACTTTATGGCTAAGAGTCCAATTAGAACCTGTCAGCATGGGCCAAAGCGACCTAGAGTTGTTATGGCAGTAGGAAATTGAGCCATCTAATGTCATCCCACTGTCAGTCAAGAGTCAAGAGGTGGACCTGAGCCGGACTCCCTGGATACTTCTCTGGGATCCCCAATAAAACTGGAATGCAGGAGAGGCACACTGTCCCTCTCCTCTCTGAGAGGACCCACTCACTCTCTCCCTCCAGAGTATTCCCCTACTCTTTTCCTATCCCTCCAATAAACTCACGCCTGTCACTCGGAGAGACAAGAATCAGCGTTTGAAGGAGGGGCTTCAGTTACCTCAATTTCCTGGAAGGCCCCAACCCTGCAACGGCGACTGGCAACCTTGAGAGATGGTCCTTTCCCAACATGCCTTCAGAACCCACCTGCACTCTTGGTTGTGTCTCTGGGTTACTCCGCATCTGAGTGACAATGGAACTTCTCTCCTCCCATCTCTCTTCTGCTTCCCTGGAAAGGGCCAAGGATTGGATCTTGCTTTGAAATTCTTATGTCTCACAGAGACTTACACAAAAGCCAACAAATGACCGTTTCCAAGAATTCTGCCCTTCCCCACACCCTCTTTGGCCACCGGAGGAGGCTGGTTCAGGGACGAACAATTCCACTGGAGTGTGCAGCAGTTTAGGATGTTGCTCCTCTTTCTATTTTGAATCGTTTTGGGTCATTTGCCTTTGTCCAATATTCACGCTTTTGTTTACTATTAGTGTGGTACAGAATGGCACTGCGTTATTGTTTGACCTTTTCTGGTCTAATTAACTCCCAAGGCTGGAATTTGCTTTTTATGTTCAAAATGAGTGCAGTAGGTCTATTATAAATGGCAGGTGTGAGTGTTGTGTTGGGGATTCCTGGCCAAGTTAGTCTCATTTCTACCAGCCCATCGTGTGGTTCTGCTTTTTGTTTGTTTTGCGTTCTAAAATGCAAAATCTCTTTACATGTCTTTAAATCTCTTTCTGCCTTTCCTAACTAGTCTGTTCTGCTTCAAGTAATTTTATGTTTTTCTAGAGCAGTTCAAAATTCCATGTCCCTGGTTAGTTAGGAGATTTTCTTGGCTCTTGGGTATGTAGGACAAAGGCAATCCTCCTTAGTTCAGGGCACATTACAGCGGCTCCTCTGAGCAAGGCCCTGTTTGTCTCTCAGTATCTTCTAAAGTGGATCCTACTCCCATTCACTTTACTTCAGGAACACATGCTCTCAAGAGTTTGGTACATGCCTTTAAGAAAAGTAAGATGCCCTGGGGGACAGTTGGAGTTTAACAACATTAAGTGTGAGTTGGTTCTATCAATATCAATTCCATCCTCTTTGTAGCTGAAGAGGTTGGGAAACTAAAAACCATCCTTTGCAGATTCCTTTGCAGATTGAGTTCTGCATAGAAATTGGGGTCTGCTAATGAGATGCACTCCAGAGAGTTGGCAGAAGAGTCGGGGAGATAGCTTTCCTGTCAGTGTTGCCGATGGGAAACAAAGTTTTAGAACCTCGAGAACTGAGAGACACTTAGGATTACTAGTCCCATTCTAGTGTCTTGTCATCTGTTTAGTCAGTAAGAGAGACAATGGCAACAGTTGTACACCTCAGATTTTCAAGAGCATCAAAAACAAGAAGCGTCTGAGGAAGTGTGACAGTCCAGACAAACCTAAGGAGGAGATGTGACAAGCAATGTAATAGGGCATCCCAGATGGAATCCTGGAGTACAATAAGAATACTAGGCAGAACCCAAGGAGATATGCATAAATCATGGACTTTGGTCAGTAGCGATGTCTTTATGCATTACTTGGAACTAACGTATCTTTCTAACGTAAGATGTTAAGGGTAAGGGAAGCTGGGTGTGGAGTATATGGAAATTCTCTGTACTATCTACTCAATCTTTCACAAATCTATATGTGCGTATTAGTAAAAGTTTATGTAAAAAGGGGAAAAACAAGCCAGGCTTGGGGGCCCAGGCCTGTAATCCCAGCAACTCTGGAAGCTGAGGCAGGAGGATAGCAAGTTTGAGCCCAGGCCCTAAGTAAATTAGTGAGACCCTATCTCAAAATTTCAGACATATACAGGTCTGGGGATGTGACTCAGTGGGTTCCATCTCTGGTAACAAACAACTACAACACACAAAAAAAGTGGAAAAACACTTGATTGGGGTCTCTCCAACAAACAGAATTTCTTCACCACAAAAAGGAATAAGAAAGGACGCTGAATATCATCATCCCTCATTCAGGAAATACCATAATATACTCTTACACACCCAACCTGAATGCGTAACATTTAAGAGATAGTGAAACACACATGCTTACAAGAATTTGGGTCTTTTCTCTGAATAGGAAAAGAAAACTCAAAGTATCCTTATTTGCTGAAGACATGATTCTATACATAGAAGACCCAAAAAAACGTCTAGAACTCATAAACAAATTCAGCAAAGTAGCAGGATATAAAATTACCAATCCATAAATCAATTGTGTTCCCATATTGTCCAAATGGCCATACTACCAAAAGTACTCCACAGGTTTAATGCGATTCCTCTTAAAATTCTAATGACGTTTTTTAATAGAAATAGAGAAAGTAGTCATGAAATTCATTTTGGAAAATAAGAGGCCCAGAATAGCCAAAGCAATCCTCAGCAAGAAGAGTGAAGCAGGAGGCATCACCATGCCAGACCTTAAATTATACTACAGAGCTTTAATTTTGTTATTAACAAAACAGCATGGTACTGGCACCAAAACAGACATGGAGCCCAATGGTACAGATAGAAGACACAGAGACAAACACACATAAGTACAGATATCTCCTACTAGACAAAGGCACCATGACGTACATTAGAGAAAAGATAGCCTCTTCAACAAAGGGTGCTGGGGAAACTGGAAATCCATATGTAAGAAAATGAACTTAGACCCCTATCTCTCACCCTGCACAAAGCTCAACTTAAAGTGGATCAAGGACCTGGGTATTAGGACAGAGACCATGCACCTACCAGAAGAAAATGTAGGCCCAAATGTCCATCATGTTGGCTTAGAAACTGAATTCCCCAACAAGACTCCTAAAGCACAGGAAGTAAAATCAAGTATCAATAGAGGGGATCATATCAAACTAAAAAGCTTCTTCACAGCAAAGGAAAATCAAGAATGTGAAGGGAGAGCCTACAACATGGGAGGAAATCTTTACCCCCTGCACCTCAGATAGCGCATTAATCTCCAGGATTTATAAAGAGCTCAAAAACGTAACACAAAGCCCCCCCCCAAATAACCCAACAAATAAATGGACTGTGGAACTGAACAGACTATGGATGGACAACAAATACATGAAAAAGGTTCAACATCTCTAGCAATTAGAGAAATGCAAATGAAACCACACTGAGATTCCATCTGGCTCCAGTCAGAATGGCAATTACCAAGAATACAAATAAAAATAAGTGTTGCTCATACATTGCTGGTGGGAGTGCAAACTGGGACAACCGATCTGGAAAGCAGTATGGAAATTCCTCAGAAAACTTGAAATGGGACCGCCGTTTGACCCAGTTATCCCACTTTTTGGCATATACCCAAAGGACTTAAAGTCAGCAAACTATAGTGATGCTGCTACATCAATGTTCATAGTGGCTGAGTTCACTATAGCTAAGCTATGGAACCAACCTGGGTGCCCTTTGACAGATGAATGGCTGAAGAAAATGTGGTACATACACACAATGGAATATTACTCAGTGGTAAAGAAGAACGACATCATGGCATTTCCTGGTAAAAGCGGAGGCTGTCATGCTGAGTGCAATAAGCCAATCCCAAAAATCCAAACGCTGAATAGTCTCTGATTTGGGGATGCGAACACACAGTGGGGGGTGGGGAAAGAGTAATAAAAGTTCACTGGATTAGTCAAAGTGGAATGAAGGGAAGTGGGGAGGATGGGAATGGGAAAGTAGAATGAATCAGACATAACTTTGCTGTGTTCTTATATGAATACACAATCAGTGTAATTCCACATCACATACAACCTCAACAATGGGAGGTTATATTCCATGAATACATAATATGTCAACATACATTCTACTGTCACGAATATCTAAAAAGACCAAATAAGTACATTAAAAAGCAAAAAATAAAATAAAAAATAAAGAACTTGTATCATTTCTTGTTTGTGAGAACATAAGATAGTACAACCTTCCTGGAAAACTGCTAGCTTCTCATGAAGTTTAAAATACACCTGCCCCATGACCCTGCAATTCTAGGTTTGTGCTCAAAAGAAGTGAATGCACAAGGCCTCAGAGGGGCCCACACGGAAATATTCATAGCCACCTTCTTCTCCAGGGCTGCACCTAGACATAACCAGTCTCCATCCACTTTACTTCATCCACCCATTGTAATAACACTGAAACACCGATACCGATAACCAATGCATGCACAGCACAGCTTTATGCTGCATTTAAAAACAAACGCAGACGACTGGCCAAAAAGAATGGTATTGGACTTTGAGAATTTCAGGAATAAACAAAACTAATCCTGAGGATAGAAATCAGGACGGTGATTCCCTTCAGTGGGGTCCTGGGGATGGACTGAAAACAGACTCCATGGACTTTCTGAGCCGATGGAAATTTTCTGTCACTTGGCCTAAGAGATGGTTCCTTTTTGACTCAAGTCATGGGCCATGCACTGAGGATTGGTGCCATGTAATCTGCGAATTGTACTTCAGTCACTTATTGTCTCCCCTCCCCTCCAAACACACACACACACTCACACACACAAGTTGGTCGGGGAATGTCATTCATTAAGTGTCCATGATACTACACTTATTCGACCTTATTTCAAATGCCTAGTTGGAGTGCCAACTCTCATCTCATCTCATTCCTTACTTGGCCTAAGAAGACCCCACGGATGACTGCAAAAAAGGGGGGCTGATGGCACCATTGCATTGAGAGGTAGCGCCTCACTGGCAGGCTTTTGCACTTGGCTCCCGCAGCTCGGACTTTTCTGTTCACCGAGCCCCAGATACATACCGTGGAGCTTCCTTTCTTTCTCCAGACCGCAGCGAGCTCTGGAGCCACCAGCACGTTGAGTCGTAGGTAAATGGCACAGCGATGCGGAGGTAAGGAGTGCAAGAAAAGGGAGGCTGCATGCGTGCGTACAGCGCCCTGCCGTGACTCGGATTCGAACCGAGGTTGCTGCGGCCACAACGCAGAGTACTAACCACTATACGATCACGGCGAACCACGCGAGTGAGGACAAGCGACTCCCTTTTGCGTTCCTATCATGAACATAGACTGGGGAAGCTGTTCCGCTGCTCTATGTTTACAGCAGCGGATCGTCGGGTTTATCGCTCGTTCACCTTCCCTCTTTCCCCCTCCTTTCTTTTCTTTCGGCCACAGTAACAGGCTTCTCGTCTCTCGGGGATTCCGCCCTGACTGACGCTCAATTCTCGCGGCAGGTCGCCGCGCGGGACGGGCCCCCTCCGCCGCTTTCCCAGCTCCTGGCGGTGGTCTTCGGTCGCCCTTTCGCCGGCTCTCGGCCGCGCGCCCCACCCCGCGCCCCGCCCCAGCCTCCTTGAGCTCCGGGACCTCAACGGCGCGCCAGGTGAGGTGCACTGTGGCCTGACCCGCGTCCGCCCCGACGGGGTGCCTAGAAACTAACCCGAGTAAAGGCTTTTTACAGCGAACTTTGGCCTTTGATAAGACTCTCGGATTTCCGTTCTCAAGGTCCTTTGAAAGACTAACCCCGCGACCCGCAAGGCGGCGCGGTAGGGCGGGCACAGGCTCACTGAGTGCAGGACGGCGGCGCAAGGTACAGGAAGAAGCCTCGACCTCGGAGCCCACCTGGCATCTCCCGGGCGGAGGCCATTCTGCTGCTCTTCAGGCTTCGGAATCCCCCAGGGGTCAGGTTTCCAACGCGACGAAAACCACTATTCACCACTCTGACTTTGCGGCCTTTCTAGGCTTTGGCACTTGCAAGACCCGCGGCGCGAAATCTATGGGAAAACAGGTTAGGCAGGACTGGCGGCCTATAGATTCCGGGCGGAGAGTCCATCCGTGTCTCTGTGGCGCAATCGGTTAGCGCGTTCGGCTGTTAACCGAAAGGTTGGTGGTTCGAGCCCACCCAGGGACGCTGGCGGCTCCTCTTAGCCTCCTTCCCACACTTCAGCAACTGCACATCGATAAATGCAGACCCAAGTGCACACCCTGCCCATCCCGCTGCGGGGCTACCAGGGACCACGCCACCCTGCCTTCATACAATAGCTGCTGGCCTATCAGCATTGCCCCCGCGGAGCTTAGAAATGCAACAGATGGCCACGGGGATATGTGCCTGGCCATCTCATCTTCATTCTGCCTTTTCATAGCTTTGGACCGCTAAGATCAACCCTATGATAGTTTTCTTCCTGTTGTTTTTCATCAGTAACATGAGGTCGACAGTAGTATCCTATCCCCAGGATGGGGTCTGGATTTAGGGGTCATTCTGTCAATAATGTTGCCACCAGTGCCACCATCCACATGATTGTCCTCTTTTTTGTTATTATTTTTAAAGTCTTTCTTTCTCAGTTTCTGCATTATTTACTTAGCCCTTTTCCAAATGCTTTTGAAATTCAGTTGGTTTCAAGACATGATAACAAACAATGCCGTACATCATTCTAGTTCCTCGATTCATTTCCATGGTGCAGAGATATGGATGTGCAATTGCTGCGTTACAGTGTTTTTATAATGCTTCTAATCTGTGTAGAGTTTACAAATTTATCTTCCACAGGAATGGTGAAAAATCATATTCCAAGTTATTTCCAACTCTATCAATTGCCCTTTCTTTGTGAACTTGCCAGCACAGCAGACGTCCTCTTTATCTGCCTATCTATGATTTTCCAATAAGGCAGTGCTTCCATCTTGGCTTAGCTAAGGCCTGGGGTGAGGGCCACATCAGAAGGTCCCAGTGGACATCTCACACAGATATTCTGTTGCATGTTTTGCACAGCTTAACTTCCAAGATATTTTAAAGTCCTCCAATAACTACGATTGTTTTCTGTAGTGACCTAGTCACTCAGGTCAAGAGAAGACTAGCCTCTGTTACAAGCCACCTATGCAAAGGGAGTGTGTTAGCCAGCTCTTCGCTGTTGTGACAAAACACTTGAGAAAATCAGCTTAGAGAAGAAGAGATGTATTTTGGTTCACAGTATCACAGGTTTCAGTCTGTAGTTGCTTGGCCCCATGATTGTGGTCTTGTGGTAAAGGAGAACATCATGGTGGGGAGCTTGTAGCAGAGCCGAGCTACTGACCTCATGATGGGAAGTTCAGAAGGGGCTGGGGGCAGAGGGAGAGAGAGAGAGAGAGAGAGAGAGAGAGAGAGGGAAACAAGGAGGGGGGGAAGGGCTCAGGAATAAAATACATACTTCCTTGTCATATATACTTCCCAGTGACCTACTTCTTCCAACTAGGCCTCACTTCCTACAGTTTCCACCACCTCCCAATAGTCCTTCAATTCTAAACCCAACAATGGATTAATCCACCAGAGCCCTCATGATCCAATCATCCTCCATAAGCCCCACCTCTGGACGTTGGTGCATGGGGGACCAGGCTTTCACCACATGAAACTGGGGGACATTCTAGGTCCAAACTATAGCAAGGAGGAAAATCTAGATGCTTCCAGTCATTCCCCACCCCCGGCCCCCACCTTTCTCACCTGTCCTGTTTTCTTATCAAATCTTGGTTTGTCTTTTGTAGTATTGGAGGAAAACAAACAAATGCCAGTCCTCCCTACAGTGTTCATGGTGAATTAACATTCAGATCACTATCTCTGTTTTATTTCCTGACTGAAACAGCAATGTCCATGTATTAAAAATTAGCCCATCTGATGCACATCATTGGAGTCAGTGGAATCCTGCACCCAACAGGAACCTTGGGCGGACCAGGACTCTTAGACTTATCGGATGGCTTTTCTCAGTCCTTCTTAGTATTTTGCACACTAAATGTGGTTATTGAACAAGTATTTTCTTTATCTGTCCTTCTGGCATCGTTACTGTGTTGCCTTAATGGCATCACTGTGGGTTTTCAGTTTTGATGTTATGATGTGAACTTCAGGGATGATCTCTGTTGGGTGTGGTTGACAGGGATCCATTCTCTGTTTGGTGGTGCATGACATCTAATCTATGCCATGCGTCTGTTTCAATTGGTCATTGTCCTGACATTTGAGGTTGAGAATTTTTTCCCATCTTTTCTTTACAATATGTGGTAAAAAAAAAAAAATCTATTATTTTCCATATCTGCAAAAGTTGAGTACAGTATCTGTAATAAGGATGATCTTAATACACAGTGGTCCTCCTGTTCCATTCAAACTCTTAGCTTTCATAAATCGCTATAGCTAACGTTTGGGGGAGGGGTGTTAGTGCTGGAAGAAAATGAACTATCTAGCATGTGAGGAAGGGGCAGCTTTCTTAGATTGGTATGAACATTTCTGTAGCAGCCCTTTGGGATATATGTGTTCACATTTCAAGGGAAAGAAATGCAAACAAAATTTCTGGGTCATATTAGGACAGTGGTATCTTTAATTTTCTGAGAAACTTCCATATATTAGAAAACGAGTTGTGCTACGTCACAGTTCAACTGACATCATGCAGCAATAGCATAGCCAGTGTGGAAGAGGAAGGGAGACAACCACTGATGAAAGTCAGTTTTTCTGTATTTCACTTCTTCACCTTATCCAAATCTTTCATGGCATCTATTACGGTGGTTGTGGTCACACCAAGTGTCACTACCAGCCTCTCAAGATGTGCAATAGAACCATGCAGGGCTGTTCCAGGGCATCCCAGTCAAGTGTCAGGCTCAGAAATGCCAGGTAAGAAGAGATGCCCATGAAATGACAAGTGTCAAGTGATCCCTCCCTCTCCTGTCACATCTGTGCCTCTCGTGACAGAAACTAACACTAAAGCTATTGCGTGTGCTTCTTTTGCCAAAGAGAAACAAAGCTGGACTTTAGTTGAAGCTGTGAAGACAGATTTTACTGAGTGATCACTGACAGCATAGGACAGAGCTGAGCTCCATTCAGATTTGTGCAGAGGTGACGGGGCATTCTAAAGGGACAGTGACTTGGAGAGAGAGTCGGGAGTACCTGTGAAAAATTACTAGTCAGTGTAACCATCTGACTTATCAGGCCAGCTGTGTCTGGGCCTCCTGGCAATTATTGGGAACTTGGGATTCTGGCCATCCACAGAGACAGGAGGACAGAGGTCTGCTCCCTCCCGATGAATACATTGGAAAAGAATGGCTTAAAGATCCTTGAGAAAAACACTCTGAGACTATAGAAGATGCACACACTGTATGTCACAACAAAACAGAGGAAGGATTTCATTTTCAGTACGAGCTCTGGGAAGGCGCCCCTATTTACAAAACATCAGGTGTTGGCTAGAACAAACTAACTTCTCCTGTCAGGTTGAAGCTTTCTCAGGCAGGTATTCTAAAGGAGGAGGCTCTGGAGTCATCTTAGGAAGGTGGCCTTATGCTGCTGGAAGCTATGCTAGGATTGTTGGGATTTTCTCAGGACAAAGGTTTGTACAGAGTAATTATGTGCTGAGATTTCAGCAATTCTCACTTTCCAACCATCTGTTCCATGGCCAGGGTTTTTACCAGACTCTGTCAGATGGTCATAGCCACAGGCCATCTTGAATGACATTAAGAGGCCAGGCAGATCTGGTGAAACCTGTATGGAAGTATGAAGAACACCATTAGCTGAAGAGTGGACACCATAATAGGTATGTCTTTCCCATATTCAGGGATCTGGACAAAAAGTATTTTGAGACTTTGTCAAAATGGAAAGTCACTTGTGCAACTGGCCAGGAATTCAAACTGACATTAGCAAAGTCTAGAGTTTATTGGTATTTTGAAAAACAAAGCCATGCCAAAACAACAATTCACTGGTAGCAATGATGGGTAGGGCCTGGGGTGAGACTACATGAGGTCAAAATTAACCTCGTGTTCATTGAAACCCCAACATAGTCCTACTGCAAAGAAGAAGACAACATTACAATGAAATGTAGTAACTGTATGTCATAATAGGCAAGACATCATGCTAAACGAATTACTCGGAGTGATTGAGGGTATAGGCCATAGTTAATTTTACATGTCAGCTTGGCTAGAACACAGGGTACTGTGATATCTGGTTAAACACTTCTGAGTGTGTCTCCAAAGGTGTTTCTGGATGAGATTAACATTTGAATCAGTAAACTGAATAAAGCAGATTGCCCTCCCCCATGTCTGTGAGCCTCATTCAGTCAATTGGAAGGCCTGGATTACAGTGAAACAAAACAAAACAAGAAGAAGGAATTCTTTCTTCTTTCTTTAAAATATATCTCTTAGCTGTCGATGGACCTTTATTTAATTTATTTATTTATAGATGGTGCTGAGAATCAAACCCAATGCCTCACACATGCCAGGCAAGCGCTCTACCACTGAGCCACAACCCCAGCCCTTCTTTCTCTCTTCTGGACTGTCTTTGAGCTGAGAAATCAGTTTCTACCTTGGGACTTGAGCTGGGACTGGAACTATAGCATCGGCACTCCTGGATCGGGCTGCAGGTCTAGGATTTCTCAGTGTTCATAATCACGTGTGCCAATGCCTTTCTCTAAGTCGCTCTATACAAATAAAGTTTGAACCACAGGGATTTTGTTTCTCTAAAGAACCCAGACCAATACAATCTTTTAGAACAGTTTTGTTCTCCATGCCTTTGAAAAATGCAGAGGAGAAAAGAAGAAATTATGCACAGTTCTCAAAGAAGAACTGTAAGGGTCAGTGAACATTTTATACTTTTCATTTTTAAAAAGTTGCAAAGCCTGGTTTTATTGAGGCTATCGTCAAGGGTATCAATGTTGCTGGGAAATTTTGATTCCCTTAAAGTTTTCTAAACACAGGAAATCGGGATCAAACAAGGAGATCTATACTTAGACCTCATTTAGTAAATGTGATTTTTTAATGTAGTTCGCATACAATTTTAAGAACACATACAGAGAGATTCCCTTGTAGCTTTTACCCAGTTTCCTCAAATTGTAACTTTTGGTACTATTTACAGATGGTGTTGTTTTTTAAAACATTGCATATAGTATAGTACCAGGACACTGACATTGGTACGAGCAAGAACATTTTCATCATCACAAAAATCCAGCACGAGGCTCTCATCTCTTCAGGACTGCCCCTCCTTTCCTCTTCAACCCCTGGCCACCACTAATCCACTTCCATTCCTATCATTTGTTCTTTTCAACATGATATGCGGATGGAACCCAATATTTAGCCTTTGGGGTAACAGTTTTCACTCAGTGAATTTCTCTGGAGAGTCATCCCGGTGGCTGTGGGTATCAACAGGTTGTTCTTTTTGAATTTAAATGACGGAGTACTATACCATGCTATGGATAAACCCTAATTTGTTTACCCATTCACCCAGGGAAGGTCATCCCTAGTCCCCCCCACCCTCGTGTATTAAGAATAAAGTTGCTATGAACTTTAGTACACAGGTATTTGTGTGAGCACAAGTACTTTTCTCTCTGAGATAAATGCTGGAATGCAGTTGTCCTATGGCTGATGCCTGTTTACATTTGAACAAAGGCCATAAGAATATTTCCAGAGTGACTGTTTGTGTCTGAAAATAAGGCGTCCTCCCAAAGCTTCTGTATCAATGCAGGAATATTTAGACGTAAATTGATTAGACCATGAGAGCTGTAACCTAATCATTCCATTCAAACTACTAGACTGACTGGTCGTAACTGTACGCAGGTGGGGTAAAGCTGGAGGAGGTAGGTCACTGGGAGCATGACCTGGAAGGGTGCATCTTCCCTGTGGTCTCCCACACCACTGTGGTGGAACAGCTTTCTTTCCACCATGATGTTCTGCCTGACCTTTGCTGGTTGTACAGAGCAATGGAGTTGGTCGTCTATGGGACTGAGACCTCTGAAACTGTAGCCCAAAATAAGGTTTTCGTCAGGTATTTTGATCACAGCAACACAAAGCTGACCAAACAGTGGCTGTAATATTTTCCCTTTACACCATTAATATATGGGGGATCTAGGCTTTCTTGAATGCTCCCAGCACTTGATGTTGTCATGCTTTCATTGAGGACATGCTGATAGGTGTGTACTGAGATCTCACTGTGACTTTAATTGTCATTTCCCTGGTGCCTCATGAAGTCAGGACTTTAACCTGTGAATCTGGGTCTGAGGGGAGGGCACAATTCAGCTCACAACCATATGCATTCTGCTGTTCTGGAGGGTTCTAAAATTGTCAATTATTTCCTGCTTACTGATTGTGTGTTGTTGGGTTATTCAATATCCCAGCTGAGTCTGACTAGTTGTTCTGTATATTGTCGAACACACTGAAGTCTCCAAGTGTAATTGTGAAATTGTCTATTTCTCCGAGTGTAATTGTGAAACGGTTCCATCAGTTTTTGATGCATATGTTGGATCGACCCTTTCATCATTGTGTAATGTCCCTGTGGGTCTCTGGTTAGTATCTTTGTTCTGAACTTCCCCTCATCTGATGTTAATGCAGCCAGTTCTGCTTTCCTTTGCTTCATGTCTGCATGGTATATCTCTGTCCATCCACTCTTTCCCACCTGCCTGTATCATTCTATTTGACTTTGGTTTCTTTGTAACCAGCATACACTTGGGTCATACCTCTTTATCCATTCCTCTAATGTCTGTCTTTGAATGGATGTGTTCAGAAAACTTGCATTTAATGCACTTATTGAAATGAGAGGGCTCAAGACTGCAATTTTCTTTTTCTTTTTCTGTTTGTAAAGTTTCATTTGTTTTTTGGGACCCTTTTGTATCTTCTACCTTTCTGGAGGGACTGGATTCTATTTTAGAAGTGCATATTGCAGTATCCATGGTGGTTTTGATATGATCTGTTCGTATAGCTCTTTTGGTTTCTCGAGATGGAAATGTATTTTATAACTATGTCTATATTTCAAAACAGTATACCCGTGTCATTATTTTACCAGTTCGAGTGAGCTACAGAAAACTTACCTGCCTGTTCTATCTGTTTACCCACCCTGTTTATAATGTCGTTCTTTTAAATATTTCCTTTACATAAATTTAGAACCAGTGTATGAATTTCCTTAAACCATCAAACGTAATTTGGAGCACTCAAGAGGAGAAGGAAATATTAATTTGGCTACTGTTTCCTCCCCCCTTCCCTTCTGATAGCTCAAATTTTCTTCTTCTTTTGTTTTTCTTCCCCCCTTTTTTGTTTAGAGAGCACCTAGTGGCCGTTCTTTTATGGTAGAACTGTGTATGCGTGGGAGGCGTGGGACAGATTCCCTTAGCTTTCCTGAATCTGAGAATCTTTTAATTTTCATTCAATTGCCGAAAGGTGCCTGTTGCTGTATAGGAGTGTGGTTTGATCCTTGTTTTCTTTAGCATGTGAAATATCATGCCACTCACTTGTGACTTGGTGGATTCTGATAAGCAGTCTCCTGTCATTGAAGTATTTTTACCTTCTAGGTAACTTGTTATTGTTCTGTTTTCCTTGTCGATTGTTCCTGTGTCTTTAATATTTGAGAAGCTGGATTATCACATACCTTGTCATAGAGTTCTCTGTGTTTAAGTCTTAGTCCCCAGCCGGTTGGAGTGGGGTGGAATCCTGAAGAGGCCTGGTCCAGTGGGAGGTCTTCTGGTCACTGGGGCATGCCCTCAAGGGGATCATGGGACCCCAGTCAAAGCCTCTCTTTTTTGCCTTCCTGCCATGGGATGAGCAGCTTTGCTCTGTAGGTGATGTGGCCATGATGTACTGCCTCCCCAGAGCCCAAAAGCAACAGGGTCAGATAATCAAGGGCTGAAACTTCGAATACTGTGAACCAAAACAGATCTTTCCTCTTTATAAGTTGATCGTCTCAGGTGTTTCGTTACAGTGGCAGACAGTCCCCTGACACCTTGTGTCAAAGTTTTCTGTTTTGCTTGGCTGCACTTTTCCTGATCTTTTGGCTATAGAGAACAGGATTATTTGGGGGCTTTTTTGTTCTGCACCCTTTGACATTCCTGGGGTGCTGATCCCATCACCCCTACATCTGAGATATATACCAGTGAGAAGAAAGCCCTGTGGACATACCATCTGATCTCTTCTGGGTCTGAGGTCCTTGGTGATCTGTTCATGTTGGGTTTTTTTTTGTTTGTTTTGTTTTTCCTCTCCAACTAGCGAGCCTTCTGGGTTTGTTTTATATACAGTGCCCAGTTTTTTTTTTTTTTTTTAGTTGTAGATGGGCACAATACCTTATTTTATTTATTATTTTTATGTGGTGCTGAGAAATCAAACCCCAGTGCCTCTACAGGCTAGGCAAACGCTCTATGCTGAGCCACCACCCAGCCCAGTGCTCAGGTTTTTATTGTCCTTGGCAGGAACAATAGGGAAAAGTTCACCTGTCCCATCTTCCTGCAGGCCATTTCTCTCCCTTTCTTTCCGTACTGCTCTACATAAGTGCTCATCAGAAAGCCCAGTGGTGAGAATGGACTTCATTGTTTGGTCCTTGGTCTTCAGGTTGCGCAAATTGGGTTCTTGTATCCAGAATTGTAGAGTCAGCGATAGACCCAGAAAGGATTTAAACACAGGTGAGGCTTTTATTCAGGAATTCTGTCCCTGCCAGAATCGAGACAGCACTTGGGTGGCCGAGACCTCAGGGTTGACTCCAGCAATGAAAGGGGCAGTGCTGTCCAGGGAGAAGGGAGACAGCACATAGAGGACAGAGACCCCAGACGGACTCAAGCAAAGACTAAAGGGGAGTAGCTTCCGTGGTGGCATCTCTGGGGTAGGCAGGAACTCCGTCTCTGGATGTCAGCACACACGGAGGTGGGATTTGGGTTGCTCATGCTCTCCTCTTCATCAGGCTTCTTTGTGCATCCCATCTCTCATTACCATCCTAAGCCTCCACCTAGGCTTGGAACATTTATTTAGGGTAGAAGTGACTTCAGTGACTCTCCTAGGCACGTGTTTTCCCCTCACCACCTGGAGTTGCACATATCATCCGGGGAAAGTCTCTACTCTTATTAGCTTCAGAATAGCGCAGGTGCTGCTTTGTCTGGCTTCAGCTGGTCTACCTGCTCACCACATAGTCTCAGGAGGCTGAACTGACCTTCCCAGCCTCCCATCTCCTGGTGTGTTCTCTCACGTTCACAGTCTCCAAGATGGATGTACTTTTTAACTCCCAATTTTCTAGTATGGCTCTTAACCCCATGAGACTGAGAGCTGGTGTGGCTGTCCCTCTAGAGGTGTTTTTTCCTTAGACCCAAGGGGTCCTGTTTCTCATGGAGACCCAGTTTGTGTCCCTAAAGGAAAGACATTCAGTCTTTCCCCTTTAAGTGTGATGTCAAAAGTTCTTTTTTTTTTTTTTTTTTTCCAACAGACATTCTTTATAAACTTGAAAAAGTTCCTTTCTCTTCCCATTTGTGGGAGCAGATTTTATCAGGAACAGGTGTTGAATTGTGTCAATGGCATTTTTTTTTTCAAGTGTCGCTGGGGATTGAGTATCAATGGCTTTTTATTCATGGATTTATAGGTTTATGTGGGTTTTCTTCTGAAGACAGTTGTCAAGTTCTTATGGAGAACCAGCCCTGTATCCCTGGAATAAACTCCACATGGTCAATGGTTTATAATTCCTTTTCTACATTGCTGAGTTATATTTGCTAATATAGTGTTAGGATTTTTTATGTCGACATTCATTAGGGATATTTGTCTGTAGTTTCCCTTGTTGTATTTTTCCTTGTCTGGTTTTGGATTCAGGGCCATAATAGCTTCAGAGAAATAGTTGGGAAGTGTTGCCTCCCGCTCCATCTCCCAGAAGAGAGTATACAGAACTGGTGGTAATTCTTCCTAAACATTTGGCAGAATTCTCCAGCGAGACCACCTGGGCCTGGAGATTTCTTTTCCGTTTATTTTAAAAGTCAGAGTCCAGTTTCTTTCATCTTATTGGAGTGGTCCAAATGATCTCTTGTGTATTGTTTGAGATGTGGTAGTTTGTTGTAATGAGCAATTCAGCCAACTCATCTAGGTCGTCATATTTATGAGTACAGAGACTGTTCCAAAGTTTCTCCTTGTTATCTTGTTAGTATTACAAAGTCTGCAGTGACTGGAGTCTCTGTTTTGTTTCTGATTCTCTTAAATGGTGTGGTCTTCTTTTCTTTGTTGAGTTTATTACTCTTTTCAAAATAAGCCAGTTCTGTTTCTTTGGTTTTCTCTATTATTTTTCTCTTTTCCCGGGCATCGATTTCTGCTCTGACATTATTTCCTCCCTTGCGTTTGCTTTGGATATCTTTTGCTCTCCTTTGCGTTGTTTCTTGAGGTGGGGGCTTAGCCTATGGACCTGAGACTTGTTATGGGGCGCAACTTAAGAACAGACGGATCACCACTGAGAAGTCCAAATTTGAGAGTCTTTATTAAGCCAGCCGGCTGACACACAATGTCTCACACAATGCCCCAAAAATGGCTATTGGAGAACAGCCCTGACCATAGTGTTGTAGGGGTTCTCATACCAAAAATCACATCAATCATAAGTGTCTGTTGCTATGATTCAAAATTACAAACTAACATCATGAGATCATCAACAGAGGGGGAAGTGGGTCAAAACGACCCTCACCTAGGTACAAACTAAAGAATGGTTACTAACATCCAAACACTCTCCGTTCACATGGTACATTGTTTAGGAGCAATAGGAATCAAAAGAGAGCAATTTTTCATTACATAAGAATTGTCATTTTGTATTGCTAAACATGTCACGCTAAGTAACTGATGGTGGGTACAGAGGCGGGTGTTCCCATGGGAGAAGCTTATTTCCTATATAACATGGAGTCTCAGAGTCCTATATAAAATGGAGTCTGTTCAGTCATTTCGCTTAGAATCTGGCCTGTAACATTCTCATGGAGTCAGATCCGTCAGCCCATCACAAGACTGTCCAGGTTTTCTAACCTGGGCGCCTAGTGCCTGAAATTCCCTCCCAGCACTGCCTTAGCTCCATCGTATGAGTTTTGAAATGTCATAATTTCATCCGATCTTTAAAAACAGCCAAATACCTTTGCCGTCCGTGGTGTCCAAAACCACCAAGGCACGATTTAGTCGCCGGACTTCAACTGCTCGGAAAGAAGGAGTGACGGTGGCAGGAACTCGAGCGGATGTCCTTTGCCAGGAGGACGAGGAGGAGGCGCTGAGGTGAAAGGGCACGCTGGTAAAGGCTTTCGGAGTGGAGGAGCGGGCGCGGGTGGCGGGCCCTGGGGTGCCGGGTTGGACTGGAAGGCCAAGCGTTTGGCCAGAGCCCAGAGGACTGAGAACGCCCCCCCCCCCCCGCCAGGCCCGCAGCTCTCAGAGGCGCCGTACACATCCCGTGAGGCTGGGGCTCCCCGGGCTCGGCCGCCCAAAAGCCACCGGCTCCTGCAGCTCTGACAGCAGCAGAGTGGGCCCGGGAGCACACGAGGCTTACGTTCGGGAGCTGGAAGCCCTGCAGGAGGAGCTGGATTTCGAAGCCGGAGCGCAGGGCCCCAGGCGCTTGGCTTGGCCAATGGGCTCGGAAGCCCTAAGCCAGGGCTCATCCGGAGCCTATCGTTCTCCTCGCCGGAGCGAACGCGGGTACTTTTTGCCACCAGCACGTTGCTGCCGGTGGAAGAACCTCGAAACGCAGTTGCCTGTGTTATGTTGTGGGCAGCCATACTCGCAAAAGGCAGCGCCTCAGGTTTTCGTGGAAGAATCCTCAAAGGCTTGTTCGCCCTCTCGCCTTACTCCCCAAAGATACCCGGGAGGGAACGTGTTCGTTTCCCCGACCGGTTACTTCATTGTGAAGCAACCGTTAAATAGAAAGCGGAAGGGAGAGGAGGGCAGAGAAGGAAGGGAGAGGTAGGGAAGGAAGCCGGGAAAAGGCAGGCTAAGGCGAAGCGACTAGCTGTCTGTCTGATCTCGGGAGGCGCGGGGAGGGTGCCGCAGCTCCCTGAAACCCCGCCAAGCCTGGAACCCGGACCCACTAGTTTGCTGCGAGTCCGAAGGAGACCAGGGCGCGGAGCAGGCGGACTTGGTGTTAGCTACGGATCCCGAACCCCCGCCCCTCCCCCGCCAAATGTCTCCAAAATGACAGGTGTTGCGTGTGTGAAAACCAAGAACTTGCTTCCCGTGGGGCACGTGTGGTTTCTTCCCACGTCGAGCACAGTTGTGGAACGGCTGGATCTGCGGGACGGGAAAACAAAAAGAAAAACCCCAGGAACTCGAGTCACAAAGACACAAGTCACAAAGTCCTTCGCCAGCGTCACGCTCTACGCATTGAGCGGGTGGGCGATGAAAAGGAGCCCCCTAGGCGGGTGGGTATCAGGAGAGAGCGAGTCCCTGGAGCAGTTCAGACATGCGAAAGCTCGAGGACTGTCGGTGCTCGCCACTCCCTGAGAGCCAAGTAGGCGGATTACTGACAAGGAAACCGAGGTTCCGAAAAGAGAGTATGGGCTTCGCGCTAGGGCCCCGCGGTGAAAGCTGGACCCGAATGGAACGCGGGTCGGTTCCCTTGTGGCTTGGCCTCAGAGTTCCGAGAATCGCCCAGGCTAGGAGAGGTGCGAGCCATGGAGCCGGAGGGCGGTGACTGCAACCGGCTCTGGGTAGTGAGTGAGCAATCGCCCCCGTTCCTACGATTCTAGCCTTCCGGGTGGAGCCAGCCTTCGGTGTGGCAAATTTCTAGGAGGACAGCAACCACAGGAGAAGCAGCACCTGGAGGGCCCGCATGTCCTTCCCTGGTGGTCTAGTGGCTAGGATTCGGCGCTTTCACCGCCGCGGCCCGGGTTCGATTCCCGGTCAGGGAACGCCTTTTGCAACGTCTCGGTCTCCACCACAACGCGCTTCCCCCTTGCCAGCCGCAAGGCCCGCAAGAAAACAGCCTCTTCTCCCACCCGGCCCCCTCGCTTCAGAGGGCTGTGGCCGCCTGCACAGGAGCAGCGACTCCACCACTCTTCCTTCCGCCTTTCACTGTTCTCACCTCAACCCCACCTAACGCATCACTCCCCATCGCTCTTCTGAGAAAGAACAGCGGAAACCAAAATAACTTTGGAACACACCAAGAGGTTGCGAGGATAGGAAAACGGTATGCTCTTCACACACTCTCACCCCTTCACTTTTCCCCACCTTTGCTTCCTCACTCTGTTTCCACCGTTATCCATTCGTCCCACCAGTTGACAGGCACTCCCAGACACCCCAACATCCTTTGGTTGAGGGCTGCCGTCCTTCCCTCAGTTGGGTGTTGCTGTTAGTCTATCCTTTTGGCAGTGCCCCTCAAAGTCGGGTCGTCAGGACCCTTCCTTCGAGACTAGGGGAGGCCCCTCTCGTCCCTCCAGGAGCTGAACACCCAATCGGTTCAGACTGGTGGAGAAGCTTCAGGTGGAGTTTGGTTGGGCCTTCCCCGACAGAAAAGGCCAGGCAGCGCCAGTGCTGCTCTGAATGTGCTTAGCTTGTCTTACCGTCAACAAAGGCTGCCCTCCTGGTTCCTCCTGATTGCTTGGATGCACAGAGGGCTCTTGGGTCAGCTTGAGCTCCAGAACAACCCAGAAGAGGGAAGTCCTGCAGGGAAGCCAGCTGCCCCCACAACCCCGGCCCCACCCCATCCTGCCTGGCTCCCCGGGAGAGCGCTGGTTGGGGGAGTCTTTGCCTAGGTGTGAGATCCCAAATCCCACACCTTCCATCTGCCACCTAAGTCTCTACAAACTGACAGGTATTGGGAGTCAGACAAAAGGTGGTTGGCAGGATGAGGGGCAGCAGGTGGAAAATGGACCAAAGGAGAGGGGAAAATTCTCTGGAGCCCTCCAGAATTCTCTGGATGGTTGCCCTGTGACAGTGGCTCTTAGACTTGTCTTGTGCCTTGACTTGGGCCCTGCTCCAGTTTGAATCCAACCACGCGCATCCTGATCGTGGAGCATCTTCAGTTGTGCCTCTCCCCAGACTTCAATAGGGACTGCACGTCCATTCCAGGATCCCGGTGGAGTCATACCAGGGATGCAATGGACGGGTTATCCCCCCGACCCACGGCCCCTGCATCTTCTCTCCCCTTCCTTTCTTGCCTATTCTCCAGCTCTAACAGATCAGAAAAGTTTTGCTGCAGATTTAATGTGTGTTCTCAGTGCTGGGTACAAAGAAAGAAAGAAAAACTAGTTCGTAATAAGGATAAATCTTGACTACCTTAAACATTTTAAGGAATGTTAATACTTGAGACACAATGGTCTGGAGAATGTTGGTGCTGTGTCCCATTTCTATCAAGATGACTGTTTGGAAGCATCATATCAGTCGAATGATTTTGGCATAAACACTATACTCTATATTACACTATATTACTAGAAAATCTGGCCATCAAAATGTTGGCAGCCTTGCATTTGAGTTCATACAAGTCCTGGGTTTATTTTCTCTTCCAAACTCTAAAGACTTTGAATCTTCCCAAATTTTCTATTCTGGTTTCATTGATCACATTAGCAAATGCTACTTACTATAAAGATTTAAGCTCATAAAAGTTTTTCATTATATGTCAAGTAAATCAAAGCTATACTTTGGGCTGGGGATGTAGCTCAGTGGTAGAGCGCTTCCCCAGCAAGTGTGAAACCCTGGGTTCAATCTCCAGCACTGCCAAAATAAAAAAAGTAAAAACCATATTCATTCAAAATTAATATATTTAAAATGAAGATTAAAACATAATTCTTCCCCTTAGCAGCTTTGGACAAATATTTCTAGGAATCGTGCAATATGTGATCCCAACGTACATTTATGTACTGCATGTTAGCTTGATTGCAGATTTAACATCTATGTCATCTTTTAGTTGTTTGACACTAAATGCTCTTAAGTCATCTATGACCTTGATTGTCTGGAGAATTTCTAATTAAGAGTGAAAAACCAAACAACATTTTCATATACGTCTGCCTCTTCTTTTTATAGATGACAGCATGGCCATCATGTTAATGAGTAATGAGGAAACAGTGGGTCCCTGTAGGGGATATTGGTGAGCATGGTTGTCACTGTCTCCTTCTGAAGTTGGAAAGCTTAAGCAGTGGTCTGCTCTAGGATCTAAGGAGCAGTGAGAGGGAGGTCTGCTGTTTTCTCAAGATGCATGTTTGTTTAAAACAAAAATTCCCTGACTCTTGGTTACCTCCCTCCCTTGGTTTTCTGTGCCTGTGAAGGAATAGAAGTTGGTAACTTTGGTTCAAGTTTGGCACTAGCATGGATGCTTTGAGTACAATGTTAAGTCTAAAACGTGTGTGAAAACATTTCAAAGATCAAGGCGGAAAGTGCATGGGAGGTGGGGCTTCAGTCACCGGTACCTCCTTACCATGTCTACCACCATGGTGCACCATGCCACTTGCTACATCGTGTAGTTTACCTACTGACACCTCCAGTTTTCATCAGAGTGGAATATTCCAATGATCCCTAACTCCCTCCCTCCCCAAAACATTTCTGTTCCTGTCCTAACAGCCCCCTCCTTTCTGACCAATGTCTGTGCCTATCCTTTAAATGACCTGATCCCTTTCTTACAAGACAGCTTGTTACCTCGCCCCCACCAATCCAAGTTCTTGACAGACAAATGAAGTAATCTGCCTCTACCTTTGTGCGTTTGCCTTGAAAACTTGTTCAAAATCTGTGCGGCCCCAGAGCACATTGCAGTCTGTCAGAAATTTGTGTATCCTGAGTTGCCACTCTTACCGGCCCCCATACACGCTTTGTTCCTTAATCAAGTTGCACCTCAGTTTCCCTTAAGTGCCTCCACATACAAAAACTAGTGGCCCTGTGGCCCTTTACAACATTTCTGCAAAATGCAAGATAATGGGGGTGTTTCATCAATTTACCAAAGGAGCTCTTGCAGTCATCGACCATTCACCTGCGTTGTATGATACGTGCATTGACTTATTTTTAATATTTGTTGGTTCAGACAGACTTCACAGCAGAGCCGGGCCTGGGAGTCACCGCTGCCACAGCTAGGGTCTGGGACCCCCTGGCCAACAAACACAGTACATGAGGTCACCCCTAGTTCTGCTACCCATGTGCTTCTGAAAAATAGAGCTAATAAAGCCTACTTATCCAAGGGATTCAGAACCATTCCCAGCCTTGGCTTTATGATCATCTTTTTCTCCCTGGGCAATACCAAAAAGTCAATGGGATAGTAAAGGCCAGTGACAAACAATTCTCTAGAGAGATTCCAAAGCATTTTGGAGATTTCTGGCAAACTGAGGCAAAGTGTGTGGCTTAGGAAGCAGGTCTAAAAGGATCTTCTGTCCCTCAAGTCAAATTTTTTATTATCACATTATCTCAGATATAAACGGATTACTAAAAGTCAATAAGCCAGGTGCAGTGGTGCATGCCTGTAATCCTAGAGGCTGGGGAGGCTGAGGCAAGAGGAATGTAAGTTCAAAAAACAAACAAACAAAAAACCAGAAAAAAAAAAAAAAAAAAAAAAAAAAAAAACAATCAACGAAAACAGGTGGCCAGAGGGAAAAGCAAGATCGGGTGGGGAAGTGATTCCCAGGCATGGCTGAGTGTTGGTCTGCTCATCAGTGCTGCATCTGGATTCCAGGCAGTCAGGTTGGTGTTTGTTCAGCTTTTGGGAGCAGGGAAGTTAGCAAGGGCAGATGAAATTTTCCTCTCCCCACATGCCTACTGCTACTTCCCTGATTTCTATAATCAGGGACATAGATGCCAACCCCTCCGGAAGGAACAGATCAAAAATCCATGAGGGGCCCAAAACTGTCTTCATGGGATTGCTCCCACATCCCTGCATCATGGTCATGATGAAGATCAACCCAGACATTTTTGGGATGTCTCTTGAGTGGATACCAGGAATTAAGCCCAGGGGACCTTTACCACTGAGCTGCATCCCCAGTCCCTTTTATTTTTTAGCCTGAGACTGGGTCTTGCTGTCACTGAGGCTCTTGCTAAGTTGCCAGAGACTGGCCTCGAACTTGCAATACTCCTGCCTCAGATCCTCCAGTCACCGGGGTTACAGGTGTGGGCCACCATGGGAGTTTTCTTAACTCTTTGGAGGACTATCTGGGAAGTTGTCATCTATTTTCATTTTCTGTGGAAAATCCTCATGGCTCTTTGTCTACCTGGGCTCAGCAGGGAAGGCGTTTTTATTTTACTTTTGGAGATGAAATTCGTATACCAAACATTCATCATGTTTTTGAGTATGTTCACGAGGTATGCAACCATCCACACTATCTAGATCCAGAGCATGTTCATCATCCTGGCAAGAAGCCCTTTCCCCTTCCTCCAGCCCCTGGCAACTCCCAATCTACTCTATCTCCATGGATTTCCCTTTTCTGGGCATTTCCTGCGAATGGAATCATCTGATATGTGGCTGCCTTCCTTCACACTGAATAGTGTTTCCATGTTGGAAGGCAGACCACTACCCCATTCTTTTTCACAGCTGAATCATAGACAGTTGTGCAGATATACCACATTTGGCTACCCATTCATCTGTTGAAGGGCATTTGGGTTGTTTCCAAACTTTGACTGTTTTCCAATGGGACTGCTCTGTACAAGTTTTTGTGTGGAGACATTTTCAGTTCTCTTGGTATCTACTTAGGAGTGACTTGCTGAATCATATGGCAACTTGTGGGAAGCCATCCTTATTTAGCAGAATCAGACTAGGTTGAGCCATGGGACACAGAGGCCTGGCTTCTAGGAACTGCTGGGGAAGCATGTGGTGCAGTGTGGGAGTGGGTCCCTGCCTCCTTCTGGAATTTTCCTGCTAAGAGAATGGCTTCCCTAACTCCACCCTATCCTGTCCACCACAGAAAGCTCCTCCCAGTCCTGGCCCCTTTACCTGTGTGTTATACATCAAAGAGAGTTGGGCAAGTTGTTGTTGTAAGAGGCCAGAGCTGGTGTGGCCAGACCCGTCATGCCCCGTCTCATTTAAAAAGAGTGTTGGCTCTTGTGTGTTTATTGAGTAGATAAGTTTTTTGGGTAATAGATAGAAAACTGCCAACATCCTCCTCGGGAGTTAACCCTTTTCTCCTCCATGCTGGATGCGGCAGAGGGGACCCCCACAGCAGCTCTATGTCCACTTTTCTTAAGAACTGCC